>NC_092629.1:44330626-44535626 GCF_039555335.1 Amphiura filiformis | reverse complement strand
ATATCGACAGTTTTAGTTTTTCTGTTATTGTTTATGAATATTGGCATTCAAAACACAAAACTCTTAATAATATGACCTTCTTTGAGTCATGAAGGTCATTCTTATCCATTTTTTTATTTAATGCAATATGACGATCCATTATTTTCAAGATAAGGTTAATATATACCATGAACAAATACGTGTGTATATCCAATAATTATACTTGATTCATGATTTTCAGATAAAATTATTATTTAATTTTACTTCTACGTGTCTACAAAGTTCACTTCCGTTCTTAGATCAACTTTTTTTGAATTCTTGGAAAAAATATCAATCTTAGTTATTTAATGTGTTTTGCGCATGTCGAACATTACAATGTAAGACGATAGAGTTTCGATCTAGTCACGAGAGTCCAAGTGGGAGTCAAGTTGTAGCTAGAAAAAGCACTAGGCTAGTTTTTGACATTACCTTTTCTAGCGCCATGTACAAAATCATCATAATGTTACCATCAGAGTATTTTCCTACACAATAAAGTCTGAATTGAGTAGAAAAGTCAAAGTGTGTTATCAAGAAAACGAAGTGCTCTCAAAGTTCATTGCAACTGATCAGCTGCTCTTTTAGATCTTGTATTTACGTAACATTTGACTAAACCCATTGTGACGCAACCACAATTTCGAGCTGAAATTAAGGTGTATGGGTGTTTTTACTATACGTTCGGGGTTCATGTGACATCCTTTGCCTTTTATTTTATCCTTTGCCCTCAATATGTATACACTAAAGTTGCGTATAATTTCGTATAGTTTGGTAATGTTTTATACATGTTCAGGGGCCAAAACAAATCTTTCACAAACTTTCATAATGTTTTCACCCTGGAACATGTATTAAACATTATAAAACCCTGAGAAACTATACGTAACGTTAGTGTATACATGTTGAGGGGCCAAGTAAACTTACGGTCTTCTTGCGCTCAGGTCTTCAATTTGATATTATGAGAAAAGATTAACGAGGGAGTTTAAAATCAAAAACTACAATTCAAAGAGTCTTCAGCGGCACTTCTAGCATATGTTTTATTCCAAGGGCACATTCTGTTTTTTATGTATCTTTAATTTTGCCTCCCTCGTAAGTGTGCAGTACCATCAGAGTGTAATGGTAACAAAGTCACGGTGCTTTATTTTGTACATGCCCTTGGGTCTTCATTTAGGCATTGCAACTTATAGTGGAGTCGCTGCAACTAATTCATTAGGAAAATGTCTGCAGTGCTTTCGTATTACTTAGGGATTTAGAGGGTATCAGGTATATTATGTTCAAATGTACTTGAAGTAAATTAGCACTATTCCTTCAGAATATACAGTATATGACTTCAGCTTTGGTATCTTTGAACAGCCTTTCCTGTAATTTATACAAATTATTATGTACTCATGACAAAATGGTTCTTGGTGCTAACATGGTTACTTGCTTAAGAGTGTTAATCAATAAAAAGTATAAAATTTTCCTTGACTTGGATCTCTTTCTTCTTCTTCTTCTTCTTCTTCTTCTTCTTCTTCTTCTTCTTCTTCTTCTTCTTCTTCTTCTTCTTCTTCTTCTTCTTCTTCTTCTTCTTCTTTATAATACTATCAAATTATTTTGCTTTAATATTATCATATTGGCCGTTCATAGCAGAGAGTTTAGGTCAAAGTCTAAAATATAAAAATTTCCCTTAACTTGGATCTCTTTCTCTTCTTTTCTTCTTCTTCTTCTTTTTCTTCTTCTTCTTCTTCTTCTTCATCTTCTTCTTCCTATTCTTCTTCTTTCTCTCCTCCTTCTCCTCTTTCTCCTTCTTTTACTCCTCCTTCTTTATAATAATATCAAATTCTTTTGCTTTAATATTATCATATTGGCCATTTATAGAAGAGAGTTTAGGTCAAAGTCTAACATATGTCTTAGTGCAACTAGAAATAACAAGAAGCGGTATGCATAGCGAACAGTACGGCATGTAAAGGATATGCTTATGTTATTAGAAGGCGTATACGTATGCAGCCTGATGTTTCCGTATCTCGTTTAATATTTTGCTAAAGTATCCCAGGTGTTAAGCTAGGTGAGTTTGTAATACGAAACTCCCTGCTAATCAGACAATTTTATGTTTTTGGAACAGGGGCTCACCGTTAATATATATTTTATGAAATCAAAATGACAAATTGAAATAATGAGACTTAGTATATCCTGATGAAACAAATTCTTTGTTGATTAACAAAAAAGAAAACAAGTAAAGAAAAAATCCCCCCCCCCCCAAAAAAAAACCCGCAAGGACAGAAGACACTATACCATTATTATATTTTACGTGATGCGGTAAGCTCACTCCCTGTCGTCTAACCTTCGAAATTCAATAAGATCTTTGTTATGATACATTCATGCTGACTTCTTTTAATTAAAATAATAGATACAACGATAACTTTTTACTCAATAAAATATTGGTGTCTAAAACACTTGAAAACGGTAATCAGGGTTGCCGGCTTGTTTTCCAGTTCAATGAAAATAACTTGCTCCCCGCGAAAAAAATGGAAGTATAATCACGAGGTTTATCTGGTGGCGTGTTTCTAAAAGTATACCAATTTCACAAACATGCCTTATTTGGGGATATGGGGCTCTAACTACTTTAGCATTTAATATTGAAAGGGGTCTGTATTCGTGTTTGTAGCGTCTCTGTCCACCGATCTCACAGAAATAGTCATATTGACACAGAAAATGAGGAAATAGCGTAAATACAATTAAGATTTTTGAGAAAGTGTTTTTGAATGTTAAATGAAATGAGGGTTGTTGTGAATAGGTATATTCTAAAACGTCCCCTTAAACGTAAAAACTGATTACGTCAAACAATACTACTCCTGGATAAGAGAACTAAATCTAACGGACGCAAGCTTTGATTGTCCTATTGTTTTGATTAGAAAACTGACATATTGGAATTTCTTGCCCATTAATATTCATGGAGGTGTACAATTGACACAGTATAGAGGTTATCCACTTTACTCATGCGTGACTTCTAACAAAAGGCGCTGATTCCCGTAGTATTCCTCATTCAAACCAATTCATTGCACGACCTCGGAGTTACCTGCGTGACTTTGGCGGGCTATTTTGAAGCAGTCATGGTTGCACATGCAGGTTCTTCTTTTGAAAGTCCTAAACAATAGGCATATATATAGTAGTCGCTGATAGGATATGCAACTTATAGAACACGGATAACCTCTATTGCAATGGTTCCATGTATGCATTTCCAAAATAATAGAGAATAAGATCGGACAAAGATAAAAGATATTAAAAAAAAATATTAACGTTCGAATATATGAAATTTGAACATTCTTTAGGTTCTTTGGATCTCCAGTTTGATGCTTATGCTAAAGCTGTGCATGTCTGGTGCCAATGTAGGCAGTAAGTCGTCTATATGTTTAGCACGTTTCCATCTCTTGTTGATGTGTGTAGATATGAAGTGCAAAATATTATATGAAGCTATGCTGAAGCAGTAGTGAACAACTTAATATCGTTTTTCCCTTTGGCTGCATGTGTCGCGTTCTAAAGCATCGGGAATATGTCAAAATGGATAAATATTGTGACAATTGTTGTGTTTTTCATTTAGACCGTTACTCTTTATGGATATTATTGACCAATTACGGTAATAAGAAAACCATCAACCCACACAACTCTTTACAAAATGACCTTCATTGAGATGGTCAATCGTATCTATTCATGCTGAAGTAAGTATAGGACAAGCACTTGTTTACATTTCTTTATTCAATGCAATATAAAGATACATTACTTTCACGATAAGATTAATTTCTTACCCATCCCATAAAGCTTTTATACAGTAAAAAGGCTTAAAGGGGGTATTAAGAAGCTAAAGCTTAAAACGTATATTCCATTGCACTATTAACACTAGCATACATATACTCTTGTTTTGTTGATTTTATTTTTATTGTAGGTAATAAATCAATCTGTAATTAATATGCAAGCTTAACTGTTAATGTATGTTTAATTAATTTGAATTTGAGCACTTCATAATAATACTAAAAGACATAAAGTACATTGCTATATTATAGCATCATGAATATTAAAATAGAACTTTTTCTTTCCAATCTACACTCAACTTAAATGGAATCCTAAAATAAGTTTAAATTTTGTGATAAACTTACATCGGTACCTTTCTTAACTTCGATTTATAGCACGTGAAAAGAGCATATTTAATTTTACCACACTTATGGTAACGTTTTAACTCGTACCGTTTTAATAAAAGGCTTTACGTGAACATGGTAGCATCCAAAAGAAACTGTATCCTACCTTGCATATTACATGAATCTTTCAATTAAACTTTCTTTCGTTTCTTTTCTTAAGGAATGTCAAATATGTCAGCACTTCCTAAAGAGCGTAAAATTGGTATTTTGCATACAACAACACTAAAAATAACCTTTCAATTGAAGTTCAAATTTAGATATGACAATATAATTTTCAAACTCACGCGTTGCAAGCGTAGTAGTATGTATTGGACTATTCCATTTGCTATCCAAACGCCCTCTATGGAAAATATGACCTTAATCTTCCACACAGGGAGTGCGAATTTCAAATGGGGCTACCTAAATGGGTAGCTCCATTTGAAATCTACACACCCTATGTGAAAGATTAAGGTCATGTCTTCCATTAGGGTGTGTGAATTTCTAACGGAATAGCCCATTTTATGATAAACTAACCCGTTTCTTCTACACCAGTTTCTGAGTGAGGCAACATTTGCTCTATACCGACGGCAAACTAGGGGAATTGTATATTCACTATAGTATGCATGGTAAAAGGGTTGTTGAAATTGAAAAACCACACACAAATGAATAAAATATAGGAATGGGGTTTAGTGTGGTTATCCTGTATTAGAAGACCAAATAGGTCAGGTTTGTGTGGTAAACAGGTACTTTATGCGGATTGTCACTGATTACAAACATGTCACTCGCTAAAGATGGTAAAAAAATCGAACGTCAAAATTCGAAAAACCTGATAAAATTTGAAACCATGTGTCCTTTACACGTTTTTTTCATTAAAAACTATGACAATCATTTTTTTTTCCTCTTAGAGCTACAAGGGATTGTGTTTATCTTAATTCAGAGTATCTAAATCTTACGTTTCCGGCTTACAATTTTTGATCTGAACAAGCTTGGTATACGATGCTGTAGAATGTTGATAAGGTAACTGTCTAAAGAAATGTCACATATCTCCCTGTTCAAGGTTTTAATCATTATCATGATTAGCCTCATAGAAACAAGAAAAGAGTAATGTATTTAATAACTATGTTTTTTGGACATTATCCATACAGTATAATAATTATTTTTTGTTTTTACCATGATATAGTAGTCTTTAAAACTTTCACAACTTCAGTTATAGGCCTATAACATAAAACGAGGAAATTAGCCGTTTGAAAAAGTTGACAATTAAGCCCCATTCAAATTCAGGTAGCTAATTCCCTACTGAAGTAGAGATATTACATTATTACAATTTCATATAAAATGTCCTCTTCTGTAACACTGTACACTTGACTCTCAATCATCTGGGGAAATTTTGATTAATTAAATCATTAAATCATGTCAACCAGAAACACTAACATTTTAGTTAGCATTTCAATGTCCTGTTTTGTCTTTAATACGAGGCTTTCAGCTTAACCACTAGCAGGCTATGCTACTAACAAAAGTTCAACAAACTGAATTTTTACGATTTTTCCCCGGGGATTTTCCTAATGACTTATTTGCTGAATATGCCTTTAATTAACTAATTAAGAATGAGACTGCTTTTACAAGAACGGGATTTAGTTTCACGCAAACTGTTATTTTAGTAGCTATGTACTACTACGTCATTCACAGATACATGTAGCATATGAGGCTATTCAAGAAAAATCAATAAATATGCCTTTAAGAAGTTAATTTTGTCTTTCATTGCGCGGATTTGAAAGGCATTTAAAATGTCATATCATAATCGCCGGTGAAATTAAGCAGATTATGGGCTGACCTTGCGCTTCATATTGACACTGTCACTATGCAGCATCATACGGGTTTCTAATGTCTATGACTATAGATTATTTAATGGATGTTTAATATCAGGTAATTGAAGTGATTTGAAGACATGCTATTTGCCGATTCATTATCTTTTAGTGCCATTCAACACACACGCTTACATTCATGTTTGTTTGATTCGTTATTCCAACAGTCAGCTACCTGCACAACGGATTCTTTTGTTCTGCAAGGCTCACTCAGTCATTTAATGAGGCAATACAAACGATCGAAATTGGTGTTGAAATGAGCAAAATTTTGAGTTACACCTTTTCAGTGTAAAAAAAATTTTCTCAGCCAAATGAAAAGCAATAATTTTCATTTTTTCAGTAAATGGCTGGAAAAACTATAATGCTTGATACTGATTTTTTTTTTAAATCCTGGTGTTAAACTTAGGCCTGAAATTCAGTCATTTAGTGTAAGATATTCGATTTTTATAGGCTTCAGCTCGGCCCGCGAGCTTTTTCTTGGATCAACCTTTTAGCTTTTCAAAGTAATATAGTTCGCTAATGAAGGATTTTCCCCAACTTTCTAAAGCACATCACCGTGAGCTATATATCATAGTTTTGTCAGAATTTCCGTTTTGATTTCACCATCTTTCACTGTCGGCTGAAAAAATTTCTAAATCAACACGTGAAATCTAAAGGATAGTACTAGCATTGTGGATCGATATCCCTGGGTTTTATAGGAATACCGGCATGGCTATAGTGTTGCCAGAACTTCAATATAGCAAAGAAATTCCCAGACCTATAGCGCTCCTACTGATCATGTTTAACCAGAACACCCAATTGGGGATTTAATCGCTGGTCGGGCAATTGGCTTTCAATGAAAAATTGACCTGGATAACAACAAAGGAAATATCGACTATTTCAGCTGGTTGCTCTCGAGATAAAAGTACTCACCATTGCCTACTTTTACTTAGTTTGACATTTTCGGAGACTGAATGGAAAAAGGGTAAAACAAAAACGGAAATTCTGACAAAACTATAACATATAGACCCACACGATGTGCTTTACAGAGGTGGGAAATATCTTTCTTTAGCAAACTATGTTAGTTTGAGACACTAAAACATGAATTCCGTAAAAAGCTCGCAGGCGAATTCAAGGCCTATAAAAATCAAAAATATCACACTAAAAGACACAATTTGATGCTTAATTTTAACACCAGGATTTTAAAAAATGTATATCCAAGCACCAAGTTTTTAACTGACATTACTGAAGAAAAAAAAAATATTGCTTTATATTTGACCGAGAAAATTAATTTCATAGCAAAAAGGTGTATCTCTGAATTGTGCTGATTTTTACATGTATCGATCGACTTTTAGCGCGACTAAGCATTTCTAAAGAATTGGTTGTCCAGGCGGCAGACTGCCAAAGGGTTCAGTACCAGAAGGCTTTAACTCACTATGACCAGCCCTCACAAAATGAGCATAAAGTTGGCAAAATAACTTTCTGAGATATTCCAGATTTGAAACCCGTATTATATACCCTTCAACTGTATACCAAACATTTTAGGATGGCTTCTTGCTTTGGTCTTCAAAATTCAATAATTCCTCCAGAATTTCGTTTGTTTCCTATTGATTCTTTTTCATGATTAATGGACTGTATCCTTTGTAATGTCCTGGCGACTTTATGTTATTTTTGTGAGAGCAGGTGATTGTGAGTTACGATTTTGTTGCTCTCACCTCTCGATTTTAATGTTTTACATGGTTTGAATGAACGAGATTCAAAAGGATTCATAGCTTTGTGAAAATATTTATCCATGGATGGCGCTGTACCTCAGTTTACAAACAGTTTCAGATTTGTCTTGAGTACTTTCATATTGTTTCTCTACTTGCACTCAGCATAATTTTAGAGTGTATATTTTAAGCAATTCTATGTGGTCTGTTAACGTTCTCAATCATACATTCAGGTAGAACAGAATAGCAAACAAGTAATGGGGTATTGAAATCCATAAACCCCTATGGAAGTCATGACCTTAATCTCCCACACAGGCGATGTAAATTTCAAATAGATACATCCATTCGGGTTACCCATATTTACATGTCTGAAATGTCCCTGTCCCGGGTGGGGAGGGGGGCACTCAACTTTAGTAGTGACGGGTATGTGCCTACCAGAGTCGCGAAGTAGGGGCCTATCGGGTAATTGAAGGAGTGATTTGAAGACATGCTATTTGCCGATTCATTATCGTTTAGTGCCATTCATCACACACGCTTACATTCATGTTTGTTTGATTCGTTATTCCAAAGGGTTCAGGGCCAGAAGGCTTTAACTCACTTTGACCAGCCCTCACAAAATGAGTATAAAGTTGGCAAAATAACTTTCTAAGATACTCCAGATTTGAAATCCGTATTATATACCCTTCAACTGCATACCAAACATCCTTTAGGATGGCTTCTTGCTTTGGTCTTCAAAAGTCAATATTTCCTCTAGAATTTCTTTTGTTTCCTTTTGTTGATTTTTTTCATGATTAATGAGCTGTATCCTTTAACGTGTCCTGGCGACTTTATGCTCTTTTTGTGGGACCAGGTTACTTCTTTGTGGCTCTCAACCCTCGATTTTAATGTTTTACATGGTTTGAATGAACGAGATTCAAAAGGATTCATAGCTTTGTGAAGATATTTATCCATGGATGGCGCTGCACCTCAGTTTACAAACAGTTTCAGATTTGTCTTGAGTACTTTCATATTGTTTCTCTTCTTGCACTCAGCATAATTTTAGAGTGTATATTTTAAGCAATTCTATGTAGTCTGTGAACGTTCTCAATCATACATTCAGGTAGAACAGAATAGCAAACAAGTAATGTGGTAAAATTCAAATAAATTTAGATACATCCATTCGGGTAACCAATATTTACATGACTGAAATGTCCCTGTGTTTAAGATTAAGGTAAATTCTGACACAGGGGTGTATGGATTTTAACGGGAATAGTCCAATGTAATCTGGTATTCTGAACCTACAGCACAATAACCCGAATGCATCTTCCGATCAAGTCTCGTGCAATAAGGTACGGTATAGTGAGGAGAGGCATCTATAGGCAAATGCGATGCATGTTGTGATAGAAAACAAGACTCAATAGCTATTGAATTCGTTACCCGTGAGAGCGGGTTTGAAACCTTTCACAGCGTTCATCACCTTTTACCTATCGTTCACTTGCACCTTGTGACACGCATGTCATAATTTAACCGACCCATATAGAGTTAGAAGAGTCATGTGTTCAGAATTTAGTGTTTCTGTCTAACGTGTGCGCATCTTTTGTGCCGGAACGCCTCACAACTACCATATTTGCACATGGCGTAATTTCGCGCTGCTGTAATTGGTAAATCCTTTTTAGTCTCATCGATATTTTGAAGGGTGAAATATAGGTTGCGTTTAAATTGTTTATTTCAACCAATTTTAGAGAATAAAATCTTGAGATTTGGCTGTGTGATGAGTTTAAAAATTACGGTTATCAATTCGCTTAATGAATCAGTTATATGTCCGGCATTGTGAAAAATCTAAACATATTCTTTTGGACATCGGAATATCCAGCGGGGCTGCACCGCTCGGGATATTTTTCGGTTCCAAATGTTTAGATTTTGAGTGCAGCTGGGTGCATATTGAACTGGCGGTTGAATCGGCGCGATGCGATATTTTGTTTCTGCGGGTGAGCGACTCAACGGACTCGCTTATTTCTTGCACGGGAGTGACTGAAGGCCTATAGATAATAACATCACTGCTCTTCTCCATCTGACTCATTAGCTCAGTTGGTAGAGCATCGTTCCGGTGATTCGAAGGTTCAAATCCTGGCTGTCATTTATGTATGTGGAGACTTGTGTTAAAAACCTTTCTCATATTTAATTTTCCACATAGTTTAACTTTATTTTTCCGTCTCGACGGGAGTGACTGGTTGAACTTGATAAAAAAGTACCATAAATACTTGACATAATTACCCATAGCATAATTTTATATTTTGGTATGTTTAAGAATGTAAAGAAAAGTATTGTTTTGAGACCCAGTCGTGTCTATATCACCTGATATAACACGGGAGATATCATTATTTTAAGTGGAACAACTAGGCAGAATTCCTCAACAGAGTAGTGACCTGTATAGTTATAGTTCCCCCGAAGTATCCAAAAGTGTTAAGCATGAATATTCATTACTGGTAGAGCTGGGCAATTCAATAGAAATCAAATCTATCCTAAAATTTGTCGGCTGCTCTGACATTTATTCACCACATTGACTCCTCACGAAAGATCGAAAAAGTCGTCTGCCTGGAGCTACTTTATTTGTTATTATTGATTTACTATCGAGTTATGTCAAAGTAATAAACAGCAATTGTCAAATTACAGTTCTCATTTTGGCCACTGATAAATGCTAAGGTCTGGCAATACACATGAAGCAAGACTTACAATGTGCGACATATATGCTATGAAGTAGTGTGTTTAAAAATGATGCGCCCAAGATTGCACACCACATCACCATTCCTGACAAATTGTTAAGGCGTGTAATTTTGCTGTTCTAAATATCTTATAAGCCGTAAAGCACACATGGACGTTCGTGTAAGGTGAAGGTTGTCATGATAATAAACAGAACAGGCAAATGCTCATAGAGTCATAGATGTTTTACAATAAAATGAATAATGACTCCTAGAAAAATCATATCTTAATGCGTTGTGTCAAACTAACTAGAGACAAATGTGTTTTTAGAGCGTTTTTTATTCGACTCAAAAAGTTCGATCGACTTTCTTGCCATTGCGAAGTACATGACGGCCACCCGGAGTACAATATGTCACTCTCTAGACACAATGGATGGCGACCAGCCATAATGTCAGCCTTCAGTGGTCTTTATCACCAATTTATACATTCGACTTTATAGATATACAGTTTGTCCACTCTGAAGTACAAAGCGACAACTCGCGCCTCTGCTGAGGTATGCGTGTCGGCACAATGTGTCGGCACAATGTGTGCGGCCGCGTCGGTACTTTGTACTTCAGAGTAGACTGACTGTAATGAACATGGCTGTGTAATAGCGTCCATTTCACCAGACAGTGAGTCAACTTTGCCTTTTTGATGCTCGCGGTAGATTGTCATCTTATTTCACCTAATCCAGGAAATTGAAAATTTGACTTTTGCTACCTGTAATTTCCTATCGGTAGATGGAACCTATTTGCGAAATGTTATTTCCATATAATTTGTATGCAGAGATTCTGAAGTCAAATAGATGAAACATTCCGGGATATTTGTAATTGAAATTGTACTTTTAACACGCGCAAATAAAGCTGCAAAAGCGGAATATGCATTTGTTTGTTTTAAGTATTGTTGTTTGAAGTAATTGAATAAAATATTGTATTGATTTAAATCTCACACGAGTCTTTGAAAATATTACTTTAAGAAAATGTTAATCTAGTTTCGCTGTGCATCACATATCAAACAGTATCCTGCAACCTTAAGACGATAGCGATAAAGAATCAACTGTTTTGTGAAATTACTCAACATAAACACATCAACACGTTGACGAGTCTGAGAATATTGGCACACATGTACATTTATATTCGCGCACAGATTTTAACAATTGGCAAATAATTTGGTAACCACCATTGCATACAGCCGTTAAGCGAACTGGGTTAACATCGTTATAACATTTCGTGTTGCAAGGGAGCAGGAACTACGCAACAATAATCGTAAGTGGTAGTAATCAAAATTAAGGCTCAGACTGAAAAGATCAATTTGTTTCGCTTCAAAACGCTGGTTACATTTGGGTTTTAGCAAGAACCTCGTGGCAAGAATATTGTGTAAGTGAACACTATTTTCGCATAAGAGTAAACCGGTCTTGTAAAGCGCAACCGACTTACAATCCAATACCGGGGTTGTTTTAAGTTAGTATGATTATTTCCCGTTTGTGCACACATCAAATGGGTGAAATCTTATTTATTGTGGAAGGTCATTCATTTGAGTTGCCATCATCACTAAACTTCATGCGAATGATTAAAAAACTCATTTCTTGTGGTTATTGATTGTATTGTCATGAAGAGTGAGATATTACTACTCAATGTTCGTTTATATTTAATATTACTTAGCCTTTCTGCATAGCCTGTTTCTTCGTATTTTTATATAATCTTTCTTAGGAATCAGTGGCTCTTTGATAATACGATCTTAAGTAGTGAGCATTGCGCTCAAGGCCACGAATCCTATTTCCAGTGTATTAGCCACCTCGGTGCCTCATAATATTGGCGTGATTGTCTTCCTTTATTGCAAACATAGTCAAGAAGTCATAATACTGAGTAGTAATTTTACCTCAAGACAGATAAATGTTAGAAAACATTAGCCTTTAAATGGTTGGTTTTAATGCCTTATGTGCGTCAATAAATATGTTCGGAAGATTGTATTTCATTCGGGAATATCAGGAGCAATTACGGAAACTGCTGGACCGAATTTGTTTTACCCACAACGGTATTTCGTAGTTCATACAGCGTTTAAAAACACTATCATATAACTACCTCTTTGAACAATTCTACCGTGAGAAAAATGAATTTAAGTAAAAGAGGACTAAATAGTCTACATTTGAAGCGGCACATGGAACACTAGATGCGATTCATACTTAAATCGTTAACAACAATAAATTGAGTTTTAACCAATGATAGCGCTTATCCTACCTCGCATAACAATGTCACACCAGTTGATTGGGCACTGATACCTCGCGCATCGCTTGCCATGCTCGCGATAGAAGTAGAAATTCTCAATGGCAGAAACATCATTTTATTGCTTTGAGATATAATCTTGTGTATAGTGCATTCGCATTGTGCCAAAAGCGGAAACTCAATACCATGGTTATTTCATACTTACGGCCTTTGATCTAAGAAAATACAGTTCCGTTTTATTCCATTACTTCTTCACTTTCAAGTTCAAGAGCATTGGTTTCTAATTATAATAATACGGTGAATGAATATGCGCTCGATAAAGAGATGTACTACATATATGTGTGTCAGTTTGGTACTATGGTATAAATTTAAAACTTTATCCTAACGGCATGGTGTATGACAATGTGGTAACAATGAAAGAATTTCATTGTGAGCTTTGAGATTGTCAGCGGACAAAAATAATTAGTGTTGTTCTCTGAAAATATGCAAAAAGTAATTTATGGGAGAGCGTGGCGCAATGGTTAGGGTACTTGCCTTTAGTGCATGAGGTCCCGGGTTCAATTCCCGGCGGTGGCGATTTGCTGGGACATTGACTTGGAAAAAAAAGTCTGAAATTAATTGGCAACTTCTGTAGATTAAAATTCGGACTTCCGCTCTCCCCATGGTTCATTTAGAATTGGGTAAATGAATCATGAAAGTACTCCGTCCTTCGGAGGGGACGTTAAGCCGTCGGTCCCGTGTGCAGAGAGCCATACCTGTACATGTATTTCGCAGCCAGTTTCGAAAAGAGTAGGGTGTTAACCCCTGACTGTTCCCAACCCGTCCCGGTGTTCAAATGGACCCCAATGGAAATAAGCTTCAATAGAGGCTTTCTTGGGTTATCCAGGGTTGTTCAGAACCCGAACAAATCAAATCAAAAAACAATATAAAATCTGGTATATTCGGTGATTTACAGTGGAAATTAGTATGTCTATAATAATAGAAAAATAATTATCATCTATTATACAGGGTGGCTCAAAACGAAAAGCTTACAATTTTTCATATCTACTTTTCACGCACTTCAATAAACAATATTTCAAGGTGTCGTTACTTTTAAAAAATCGATATATATATACAGGGTGGCCCAAAACGAAAAGTTTACCATTTTTCACATCTACTTTTCACGCACTTGAACAAACAAATTTCAAGGTGTCATTACTTTAAAGAAATGGTTTCATTATTTCAGTTTCTTCCACGTCATTCATGTGTTCGGCAAACACTTTTCGAAAGAAATAGAGCAAGAATGTGTAATGACTAAGTGAAAAGTAGCGTTAAAAAAACACCTTTTGGTTTTGAATCACACTCTGGATTGCATGAAATCATGCTTACCTAGGGGATGTTTATTACCGCGTGAGGAGAACAGCTTATACATGTTATAATCCTGAAGGGTAACTATTCCAAAAATGGTTAAAGACAGGATTTATAGCATTTTAGGTGAGGATTAGGGTTAGTGATAAGGTTAGGGTTAACATTAAGCTTACTCTTATGAATAGAGTTAGGCTAGGATTAGTGTTAGAGCTAGAATTAGAGTCAGTGTTATGTTTAGGGTAAGGTTTAGGGTTCAAATCATGGTTTAGGTTATAGACTAGGGTTAGGGTGAAGTAATTTTGGGTTAAAGTTTATTATTAAGTTTAATTGAGTTTTTGGATTAATGACGCTTCCGGCTATCGACTTGTAACCAGGACATGTATTTTATACAAAGATGCTATAGTTATTGATCTGATCTGATCATATCAGGGAAATCATACAATGACACGTACTATCAATAATTCAGCTATATATAACCGCACATAAAATGCATAGACTTTGATCAACCTGGGAGCAGACACATTACTGAATATATCCAAACTTGATATGATCGGTTTCTGTTGACGATTTGTGCAAAAGGCTTGTAAAGATTCATTATCTCGTGAAATATCTGGCACGTGTGTTGAAATAATCCGCTAAAGATATTTTCATCTATAACAACTCCTAGACAATTTTGACTTTGAATTTACATTTTCCAATTCAATAGTAACTTTCTTACTTCTATCACCTTTGGTCCTGTTAATGCAAAAACATTACATTTTATCTTCATTTTTTGCCATTTCACTTTTTTAATATCAGGGTGTGAATTTGAGATAGTGGTTTTGTTTGGGAAAATGTGAATTATTCTGAAACATGCTTGTTATATTATTAATATAGAGAATGAACAATAATGGGCCTAGAATCGATCCCTGCGGAACATTTTTATATTTTGAAGGTCTGATTTCACAGTATAATATCAGATATTTTATCGTCTGTTATTAAAATAATGTTTAAATCATCGTAGCGCAGTTCCCTATATTCTAGCTTAAATAGTAATATGTCATTATCTATCATGTCTATGGTATCGACACTTTCAATAACTCAAAAAATGTGTAGTCCAATTGTACAATATTGTTTTTGTTAATGTAAGTTGTGTATCTATTAAGAAACCGTCATTTCGAGACGTTTCGAAGCGTTTGACTTTAATCAGGGTTAATATGTAGCTTAAGTACGATGCGAGACAGCCCCGGGGAGACAGCCTAATGAGAAGATGTAAATGTACGTCCATTGTGTGAAACCAATCAGTACATTACTTATTATTCAAAGGGCCGTCACACTTTCAATTGAACACATTTGCTAATAGATTAAGGACTTGTTTGGACGCGACTTATTGTATACCGTTGTAACCCACTTCTTTATGCTGGTGTGCATCTCCTGGCTTTGCTGCAAGTGTTTAGTAATCCCCTTTTCTGCCTTTTTTTATTCTTACAACATGCATTCATAGACATGGCAGAAAGAATGTCGTTCATTGACTTTTTGTGGGGTTACGCTCAGTATATTTTTGTCTTGTAGTTGAATTAATATAACATAATGATAATATGATAAATAAATAGTCTACCATTTTAAAGCTATACTCATACATTCAAATGAAAGTAGCGCCGTTTTGAAAATCTGTGCAAGGGTTTTTTGTACTCAAAGGATTCATCTTACGCAAGCATAACTGTGGTCTTCGCTAGACAAGTTTGAAAACAGGATATACAGCATTCGTCCAGAACATAATTGAGTGCAACAGAACATTACAAGCAACAACATGATTAAGACTAAGATTAAGACTGCCGGAAAGTTAGGCCATTTGAGTCAGAAGAGCTACCTGGCTCATGCCTTGGCATGCTCTCACAGTACCAGTTTCTAGAACCATATTTAAAATCTCTTCATCCACACTGCAGTTCACGTTTGGACTAGCCTACCAGATGGAGTAGTTGGAGACATATCTGACAACGGCGTAGCATCTTTCAAGAGCAGAGTGCATTAGCATCTTATTTCACGTGTCTGATGCTTTACTGTACCACTTTACTTTTGTTGTTAATAAGCTGCTGTGAACCACTGATTGGCCATGTGGTTAAAGTGCCTAGGTGTCTATATAGTTCTTGAACTGTGTCACTCCTCGTTGGCTATTGTACACTCTAGAATTTTATAATATAAAAAATGTAAATGTTATAAATCATTGTGATCATACTATCAATATCATAAAAGATTCAACATTTGTCAACTTAAGGGGGTACTACACCCCTGCCCAATTTGTGCCTATTTTTGCATTTTTATTAAAATTATAGAAATTGGTGACAAGTAAGATATGTATATATATAGGGGCAAGGACTACAACTACTGCACTGGAAATTTTATTTCAGCACAGACAACAGTTGTGGAGTTACAGTCAAAAATGAGGGAAAACCAATATTTGATCAATAAATCAATAACTACTTGCCTTGATTTGCTGAATTTTCAGTGCAATAGTTGTAGTCCTTGCCCTATAATATACATATCTTACTTGTCACCAATGCGCTATAATTTTGAGAAAAATGCAAAAATAGGCACAAAATTGGCCAGGTGTAGTACCCCTTAACAGAAGTAAGTGTTTTTGGATAAAAGGTGTTTTGGGCCTTGGGTCGTAGCGACCCGTAACAAACACTATGTTTATTTTAGATATAACACTATATTATACCAAACAAATATTCTGCCCACGTCCGCAATATAGAGACGTACTTCAACTGAATATAGTTCGGAAATCTCGATTGTAAATTAAATTATCTCTACTTGAGGCAAACCCATTACCATCAGTGGCCAAAAACAAACATAATGTAGTTTTTCTCCATTCTTTTATCCCTTACAATAAACTGCTGCCATTAGTGTATACTAGTACCTCAAGTCATGTACGTGCCTTTACAATGGTATTGATATATATTGTATTCAATCCCGCTCCGTCTATTCTCAAGCATGTTATTGCTAGCTATGCTTTAGTGTTTATGTTGTATGGTCTATACCGGACTGAAAACTCTCACTGACTGCTGATGTTCGACCTATGTTTGTTACTAGTTTTGAGTAATGATGCAACGAAAAACAAAAAGGGAACAGTGTATATTTAGAGAATATAAAGATTTTAAATTCGCGCACGTGTAATACGCGAACGCATTATCGCGCGATCATGACCGCCACGTTCCTTAAAAAAATGTCTGAATCGCACCTCATTTTGATTCCATTCAAAGAGTTAAAAAGAATGTGTATTCAACCATTTTATGCTAATACTAGATGCTTGATACTTTAGGTACATATCATTTAATTGCTGCATTACAAGCGCAGTGATTTATAGTGCGCTACGCACAGGCACAACGCCTAGACGTTGATCCACAAGCCTCAGCACACTTTACAGGTTGTCGCTGACCACTATGGCCCACATCATTCCATAAACCATTAAACAACATTTCAGGGACTTTGCTGCTTCAAGAGCGCACACCCTAGACATTCCACAAATAACCATCGCAACCAGGATCAGCTCCCCGAGTTTCGTACGGGTTACAACGAGACAAATTAGCAGTGAGTTCCTTGTCCAGGGGAATTTCAAGCCAACTCAATTTTTTTTCACGAGAGCATACTAGGCTTAAAATCTTTGAATTATGTGGAAAGGAATCAAAATCAACTGTTAGCCTTATTTTTCAAGAACAAAGCTGTAAATGTTCAAAATTCAAAAAGTATGGGAAAACTGTTTTATTATTATGCAGTTGAATAAAGCTATTCAATTATTGTTTGACTTAGAAATTAAAATATTCAAATTATACAATTCCCGACGTTACATTTCTTTCAGAGATACCAGTACATGTATTAAAATTAATTTACTTTTTTTAGCCCGAGTAGTGTACCGTCCAAAGTTTCAAACAATTCCGGAGTTTCTATGAGACGGTAAGGTCCGATTTCTTGAAGCTGGGCTAGTGGTCAGGCTTCTTAAGCCAGTACGCTAGCCCTTCCAATTTGGATCCATTTTATTAAATTCTAGGTGATAGGTGATGTATGATGTGTAATTGAAAGCACTAATATATATGACTAATTGGGTTGAAGCCTGATAATTTATGAAGCATGACCACTAGCCATGCTTCGAGAAACCGGCCCTAAATGTATAAATATTTTAATGAACTCCTACTCTTGAGCAGTGTTTTAGCACGTTGATGGTTACAGTGAATCTAGATTAATGATTGAACGTACGAATGGGATTAAAACAAATTTTTTGGACAACGACCCTTGCAATTGCGCATCATCCAACCATCCCCAAATCGGAAGTCATACAAACGCTAAGGAGGTCCATTTTTTGTTAGTAAATCCAAGAAAAGTCATAGAAAATGTATTACAAGATGATTAATAGAGCAATACGTAATACCTTTGCGCCATTCCCATTTACGGCTCACATCCATTTCATTGGCTTATATTTTAGTGAAAGATACCATAGCAACCGGATAGAATTTGTTGAGTATGTGACAACTTTAACAAAGACGTTAATCCCAAAATTGATGACATTGTTTAAAGCCTTGACATGATTTACTATGGTTATATATAAAAAACCATTACTGAACTGGAGTAACTCGCATTTACGCAACAAATGCTACTGTTTTGCCATTCATTATTTATCATTGTGTCCAGTATGCCACTCAATTGACCCAACACGTTAAGAAGTTTGAAAAATAGAATTGTGAAATGTAAACAATCAGAAGAATTTTGTAATAGCGTATTAAGAAATGCCTTTTCCCAATTCTCATTTGCGGCTCACATCCATCCATCATTGGCTTATATTTTAGTAAAATATACCATGGCGACCTCAACATCACTGCCAATTTTGAAGCACACTTACTAAATTGGCTCAACTTGAGAAGAGAAAACTGATTGAGAATGAAATGGCAACGCTACACTGCACAAGGACATTATAACTGAAGACCGAATTAAAAAAAAGACTAGTTTGCGTATGACGTCCTGTCAACCAGACCAAAAATGCCATACTGCGCAGGTCAGCAACCAATCACGCCGCGGTTTTGTCCTGACGTCAGATGCAAACTAGTCTTCTTTTTTAATTCGGTCTTCAATTATAGTACATGGTCTAGTAAACAATTGGCGATGATGTTGAATTATTAACGAAAGAAATTACCACATTTTAACAGAATAGTGCATGATGGGAACCAAGTATAGAGCAACCAGCTTGGTTGCAATCCTGAAAATGTCAACGTGGTCTTCGCTGACACATGGCCAACAATGCAAAAGTTAAGATGGCAGAAATTCTGATTTATACCATCTCCTGCTTTACTGTGATTTTGCTTCAAATACTTTTTGTTCTGAACTGGCGCTTCTTCGAAAATATCATAAAGAAGTGTGGTTGCTTTTCGGAGTAATGAGCGACCCCTATATACCATTTTCGAAAAAATGCCAGAATAAAACCTTTCGGAGTAACAAATGTTCGGAAAATGCTCTTTTGGAAAAATAAGTAATGGCCGACATTTCGACTGCTCAGTCCAGAAGTGGGCAGGAACAATAGCCTTACATATAAAAGACGGTGTGGATAAGCGACCCTTCGGAACAAAAACAATTCGGAATATAAAACATATCAGAAAATTGCTCTGTTCCCATTATTTTAATCACGATCTGCCAGTTCATGAAACCATCTGACACTGAGATATTTTTTTACAAAACACGAGCCAAAAGCTGCTGTTCCTCAAAATGCACAACCTTACATCAAACCACAGATCCTGATCAAGCTAATAGGGGAGATAAGTTCCTTATGCTCTCACCAATACAAGGCATTGTTTACAGGAAAAACACCCACGCCGATAAAGTTGTTGTCAAAGTAGTTCAAAAACTGCTGTACTTCGATTAATATGCAGAACATGTCTTAGATATAACCCAATGATAACAATCACGCTCACCTGTAAGCTCAGGTACTCTATATCTGTCCATCAAAGTTAAGCTCTACATTATCGAAACCATAGGGTTAAGCTGAATTTATACTCCAGTGCTGAGCGACAAGCGATTAGTTTCTAGCAAATGAGGTATCACGCTTTATGTTGCGTTTGGAAAAGCGCGCTTCCTCATTGGCCAAGTAATAATCGTCGCTTAGCTATGGAGTATAAGTTCAGCTTTAATGGTGAGATATTTCCAATAGAACATTTATTGAAATCAATTTTCGTGTTGGTTAGTGAGAGGTTGTGCTATTCAATTTGAAATGCCTCTCCCTATGGAAGACATAACCTTAATCATCCACACAGGGGTTGAAGAATTCAAATGGAGTTACCCATTCAGGTAAAGCCCCGTGTCTTCCATAGGGATTGTATGGATTTCAACTGGAACCATGGAGTTTGAAAAAGACAGCTGATGATCAAATTAATCACGATGCAAACAATCATATCGTCGTTGGGCAGGAAAAACCTCCTGTATGGTTGTGGCCCCTGAACATGTTTAAAGCAAAAGTGGCAACATGTTACATGGGAGGTTTTGCTTTAAACATGTTCAGGGGCCAATGACGCATAGGAGGTTTTCCTGCCCAACGACGATATGTCGTCTGCGATAATAAAAAATTGGAGAACTTATTTATTTACTAAGAGGAGAGCGAGAAATCAACATATTTTTTTTTATAAAACTATGAAACTGGAATAATAAGAGCATTCTTTATTAAAAGGGCATTTCGTGATCCACTGCCTCATCCCCCACTTTTCTCCAAAAAAACCTCTGGCTACATAATGTTTATGTACAAAATATTTCTTGCAGATTAATTCGTTTAGCAAAGATATCGTGAAATTTGAATTTCGTTCTGGTGCACCAGAACGAACTTACAACGCATTGTCTATGGAGCAGTGTAATACACATAATTATGCATAACTCGCGAACGCAAAATCGGAATCAACTGAAATTTTGGGAATAGGTTTTTTTGTCGTGGATATCTAATGAAAAATGACATAAATAGAGGATGCTAGGATCACGAAATACTCCTTTAATGTTGATGTCGCTTCCAGAATAGTAATGACAAGACATTTAGTGAATACCATTTGACTTAAAAGGAACAAAATAGTTGCAGGTGGCAAAGGTACTTGATCAATTCTCTTGATTTAATGAATGGAACATAGACTGATAAGTTACGCATCAAGTAAGTAGAATACAGGGTGTATCAAAATGATTGGTACCCATCAATAACCAATGAGTAAGGACACGACTGCCACATCAAAATGCAGTACAACATCCATCTTCTTTGAAGATGTATGTAACATGTCATTAAATTATGAGTTGCAGTCATTTCAAGAGGATCTAATGTTGAATTTGGAAGAAGCATGCGTTTCATTAGACAACAAACTAATGGGTACCATTCATTTTGATACACCCTGCATGCTTGTACATTCTATCATTTTCACTGACAAAATAATATAGCTGTTTGTGAATTGAATGTATGACGAATATATATCGTATTATAGGCTTCGTATGCTTTCGGGATGAGATCAAAACTCTACCGGCTGTCAAACGTTGGTCAATCGCTTGTTCCGGGCGGTTCCGCCTGGTTGTCAGAGGTCATTGCTATATGAATTTTCAAGAATTTAAATCCCCAACCGGAGTAACTTTTAAATGTCGAAATTTCGAAGTCACAATAGCGCATAGTTGAAAGCATAATTGAGAGGAACTTCCGGGAAGGGCAATTCATCCTATTGTACTATATTTGTTTAGAAACTTTTCACTTGAAAATGAAAATATTATTACTTACGCGGGCGACTGGATGATATCAAACGGCCATGTGAGCCAGGGTGTGACGACTGACCTCACTGCTGTACATTATCCGGCAGACTTTACGGACTGAGCGGAACCGCACGGAATCACCGGTCGAGTTTTGAATTCATCCCTAACATGCCTAACATGTGTTTGCGACCTATTCATTAGTAACTTCAATGATAAATTTGGTATTCAATCAACAGTTATTTTATGATTCAGTGAAAAGAAGAAATATATAATTATAATATATTTACTTGCTACTTGTATATTTACGTGCCACTTATACTCAGGCCCGTACGCAGGTGGGGGGGGGGGTGCGACCCCCACCCAAATTTGGAAAAGTATATAAAAAATCCCAAAATTTAAGAATTTGCGAAAAAAAATCAGGGTTTTTACGCTTTTTGGACAAAAAAGGTCCACATTTTGTCCACTTTTCACAAAATCGCCCCCCCTGGAAAAAGGTCCACTTTTTCAAAATCAGCACCCCACAAATGAAATCATGCGTACGGGCCTGCTTATACTTGTTATACAAATATTGAATGACTATATTTTTCAGTGGAGCGTATCCGTTTTTGTCCCCCAGTTTAAATAACTGCATGGATAAAAGTAGTTTTTGGATTGTACAATTACAAAGACCGGTTCTGGGTTATTTCCGCTAAAATTCATACACCACCTATGCATGTAAGAAAGACATTACCTTAATCTCCCACACAGGGAATATGCATTTCAATGGAGTTACCTAAATGGGTGACTCCATTTGAAATCTATATACAACCATTTGTGGGAGATTAAAGGTCATGTCTTCTATATGTGTATATATAGTATGGGGTGTACAGAGTTCATCTGGAAAAGCTAACTTGATCTTGATCTTGATTAATGTGTGTGAATCAAAGAGTCTTCAAAAACAAACATTGGCTTTTGCCGCAAATTCACTTTAAAATAACATCCATCATTTCTTTAAATACAAGAGTCGCTGATCTTGGCGCGACATGTCATTAAATGATCTATCAATGCAAGATGGCAAACAAATCGGGTGACATCAGCAATTCTACTATGAACTGATGTAATCAATGACATAATTCATGTACCCTCTATAGTACAGCTGTGAATGTGAAGTTCACAACTTGCGTACTTAACCCGCATTGCACGCATTCCTGAGCAAGCTGTTTACATAGCATACGGTAATGTAGCACGAGGCTGATTACGACCGTCATAGCAACCGTACATTTTAGCGGGCCATTTGATTATGCCCAGCCAAAGCATGGCAGATACAGATAAACAGATAAATATTCTTACAGTATATAACACAGCAGCGATTTGAATTCAACAAAACTCAAACAATGAAAGCCTAAATGAAATTTAAAAAAATACTTATTAATTTCACAAATGACAGGGGATACGGTGTGCAGAAACGCCATCAAAAACGTGTTCCTCTATAATGTGACCATTTTGTTATCACCAAGAGTTAGAAACTCTAAATCTGATTTATTTTCGGTGTACATTCTGAATTTTTCAATTTGTTTCTTTTGTGCAATTAGTTCAACCACGTTGTGCGATACTTTCGTTATGCGATATTTTGATGGTTAGCTACTCTTGACAGCCCTGTTATCTTGTTCTCATATGTTAAGTAGCTTTTAAGATACGGAGTTGAAACTTACAATTACAAGAAGGGTAATAAGTAAATATTATCTGAGAAATGTACATTGTTTTGTTGAACTACTACATGCAACCTTAATGGGACACCTAGTGTAAGTCAGATAACACATATTAACACAGATTCACAAAGGAAATAGTAAAATTTATCTTGCTTAGCTGTTAATGTAAATGTTGCTTCGGGGTCTAGCTGCTACATAATTGACTAGTTTCATAAATAAAATGTGTTTCTAGCTATCTTCGTATAAAAACAGAGCTTAATGCAAAATATGTATTTTCTCAATCTTAGTGTTAATACATACTCAAAACATCTGGTTCATATGATACATAATATATGCACTAATATATATGCACTACACTTAATCCTTCTAATATAAAAATTACTCTCGCTAATTCCCAAGATTAATGCATTTTTATGCATAGGGAAATTTATTTATTGCACATAGCTCCATCGGGCACATATTACAATTTTTTTACCCTGTCATTTTAAATTGGAAGTGGTGACAAATTTGAAACGTCTTCACTCATCGTGTTGACAGTATGGTCGAACTCGTAAGTATATGTTTAAATTTAAGCACGCTTTGCAAATCAAACTTCTGACATATTTATTAAATTCATTGATGACAAATATCAAGTGAAGTGTTCCTTTAGTTCGGGTAAATTTTGCAGCATTTATCTGCGTAACGTATATGTGATGCGATCAAGCCAAATCAGTCGGAACTCGGAAATATTGATTTTGAGATATAGCCAAACAAAGAAAGGTGTTCCTTTTGTTTCCTCTTGTTTTGGAAACTCTTAAATTGCTCATATCTTTGGAACTGGTTGTTCAATTTCAATGGGGTTTTCTGCAAAATCCAGCTTTGTAAATGCTTTTTACTATCCTATAGGAAACTGAAAATTTATTATGGTCGAGTTCCGACTGATTTTGCTTGATCGCATCACATATGGTGTCTTATATTTAATGCTCTGTGTGCTAGGTTTCACTATAAAAACTTCACATTTATGCGGGGTTTTTTCTCAAAATATCAAGCGCGATCTCAAAAACCACTGAACCAATACTAGGCTTGTTTGTACTCATTTTAATGCATTTTTCATGCTTATTCCAAATATGGCGATAAAATTGACAATTCTTTTTTTTTTTTTTAATTTACGAAATTTGAAGCTTGTCGTCTGCAGTCGATACCCGCGTGTAAAGGATTAACTCTTATCTGTTCAATTCGTTATCAACTATAAAATATAGCATAAAGTAGTCTAATTAGATCGATAGATAAGTTCTCATCGGAAACTAAAACATAAAGCTGGAATATACTCGACTTTCAGAGGATTGATAGGCATAAGGAAATCTATATTACGTTAGATGCCATGTTGTATGTCTTGTACATTACATGGTAATCATATAGAGTACGGTATGTAACTAGTTAATAAGATTTAATTTGAACTTTTTCTAACGGGACATGATCCCGGCAAACACAAAAATTATTTTAAAACGTTATAAACGTGTTTTGATTTTAGTCAAAACGTTAACATTATAAATGTTAGGTTATATAAAATATATTTTGGCAAACACCTTTCCAAAATGTTTTGTCAACAGTTAAATAACATTATGTTAGACATTTTTGCAATAAGTTTTCAAATTTATTTTGAATGTTATAAAAACAATTTATGCCCTTTATATAACTCGACATATTATACTTTTTACAAAATTTTGTTTTTGTTTGCAAGGGTTGAGCAGCAAACAGGTTATCTTCTGAGCATAGTAGCTTGATAAATAATGTTGTGCAAAAGAACATAAACCGCAAGTCACACGGCTCTAAAATACCATGTATTGATTGAGTATGCGATTAAGTAAAACCTTTTGGCACTGAGCTAGCAACAAAAACATAAGCAGTAGGAAGGAAGCATGTTTGGAAGAAAATAAATACATTGCACGTTTCTTGTGCTATAAGATGGACCTACATTCTAAAAGATGCCAAAATATAACCTGCTACCACGAAATGAGCGTAAAGTCGTAAGTTGGTAGTTTCGAGACATCCTGGCTGCTAAGTTGATGTTCTTTGTTTGCCACGCACATGTACAAGTCAGTAGTATCCATCGTGAATGGCCTATTGTGCCCCCATACACCATGTACACAAAGGACATACAGACATACTATTGGCTTGAACAGGTACGCGTGAAACAAAGAACACCAACGCACTAGCCAGGACGTCTCGAAACTGTCAACTTGCGACTTTACGCTCATTTCGTGGTAGCAGGTCACAAATATCGCGACGGAAAACAACATTAAGATCAACTGTATCAAAACATTCCCCAGTTATGCATGTCAATGGCTCAGAAAGAGGTTCAACTTTATTGTCTTGTTGAAATTTGCCGAATGGCATGCACGCTTTTTGTCAAAATATCTAACTGATGATGTTCTTTACAAAAATTCACTGACGAGCCAGAACTAGGACGCATTCTTGAGGCAATGCAGAGAAAAAATACTACTTTTATTCATTCGATCTAAAAAATGATGTGCGGAATCAGAAATTATTTGCAGAATTGGCTTTGTTCATGTTCATACATGCTAATAAGGTAACTAAATATGCGAGTTTTTTTTCTTTTATCTTGTACGCAATACACAAATAACGTAGTTATCCTAATATAATTACAACTTAAAGTAAGTGACTGCGTCACAGTTCTCAATCTATAGAGAATAGAGAAGGGAAAAATATGAAATATGTTGACTTGAATTGCACGTTTTAAAGACACAAATTAACAAAAGAGTACACTGCAATATTATGAATGCCAAAAATAATATAATTGCTTGTTTTGGTCCGAAAATAGAGATAAATTATGTTGTTATTACAGGGCCGTTACTGCTACTGTGTTAAATGTGAAACGTTATCAATTCAATCTATAGATTAGACAGTTAGTTAAAGGTTAATTGAGTTTGGGTATTTATTTGTGAGTATTTAATGACTTTTTGCACAGTTTCTGCACCTGTTCGGCTCGATTAAATCATCTGCTTAATGAATATTTTATTTTCACAAATGGCCAGTCAAAATATATAATGTGCAAAAGATACTAAAGACGGCCGATTCGCCTTGTCCTGCGTCATTACTAACTTTATTTCTCATTTATAGGAGTCTGGTCCGCAACATAAATATGTTTGCTGACGGAAGTCCGTAAAAATATCATATAGAGGGCGCCAGACAAAGGTCTATAGATCAAGACAGGCTGGATCAAGATGGAAAAGCGGCTACGTCAATACATGGACGGAATATCGTTGAACAGCGATACCAACGCCACGATAAGGCGCCGTTCGGAATTGGACTACAACGGCAAATCGTCAATACAACAAAGGAATACATACCTTTGAAAAAGATCATTCAAGTAGGGAACGTATTGAATCATACGGAAATGTTGTCTTAAGATTGGGGTGATTTTCTCTTGCATACACGCATTTGCAAAAGCAGTTTTAATTATCAAGCGCTCAAAGGTCATAATAATGACGTCATTGTTTGATTCATTTTGAGCAGTTTAAAAATCTAAAACGTTCTCCAAAAATGCAAAAAATACCAAAGCAATCACCTTGATATCATATTATACAACAGGAAACCATCATCGATGACACTTACCCGTCAATTTCAGTCGCGACGTTTTTACGTTTGCGGACCAAACTGATTAGAGTACAAATAAACTAACCTCGAATTAACTTCATAAACATGATAAGTGCAAACATGATCCTGAATTTGAGACTTTGAAAACGCTGCAATAGGTATCTATTCTGATACTCTTAACCACGAATGTCAACAAAGGGAGAGAGTTTTCAAATATTTAGTTAACTGACCAAATAGCTAGTCTTGCTGGTCAGGGATGAAGCTATATTATCTGTCAGGAGATATACACATTGATTCTGTCTTTTAAGGAACACGAGATGATTCCAAAATGTACTAGCATTCAGCACATTTAAGTGCTTTGTAATTTAAGATTAAGGAAATTTTATTGTTCAATATTTGTATATTTTTTCATAACTTTGTATCTCTGTGTATTTTAATATGTAAAGAGGGCCCAGTGGAAAGCAGTGCTTTGTTCACTGATCTGGGCTACCCTCTATAAAGATGCCGTTAATAAAAAAAATAAAACATTACGCGTGTTTATAGTCATGTAGTATATGCATGGTACCGTTCGCATATAAACTCTGCAGTACGGTCATAAACTATCCGGAAACTCCAAACACCCAAGTATACATATGTTATGACCTCGGTAGGCTTGGGTAAGTTGATCAGTGGCGGCGAAAGGATTGAAATTTAGGGAGACGAGCATATTTTGTGCCGATTTTACTGGAATATTTGCGAGTGAAGTGCGCCAAAATTTGTTTATATCAGACTATTTTAGCTAGCCCAAAATGAAGGATAATTCTTGGTATTTTATGGGCCATTTGCATTACCCTATTTTGGCCCTAAAAGCGTGTTATTTTATCGGGCTGCACAGTGTAATTATTGCTTTTCTATTAGGAATTTTATGGGACGTCCCCCCTGGAAATATTTATAAAGACGTGTCCCCTTTTTTCCCCCACACCAGTTACGGTATAAAAAGAAATGTCGTAAAATGTGGTCAAAACTCGGTGCATTCACTATAAATACACGCTTATTGAGTAACACGGCCACTAGATTTATAATAAAAGTTGATGATTATGTTGCTTTCTAACTAAACGGTTATGATGATAAAAGTTGTACTTTAAACCTCATAAATTTAGATTTTTTTTTCTGCCAGTTAAAATGACCCAGTTTCAATATGCAGCAGGCAATTGTCAACAACTGTCACGACTACGGTAGGTTGAGGATACTTGGGAAATCCTTTTTAGAGGCCTTTTAAAGCTCCCGCATATCGTCATTCCTATTTTCGTATGTTAAAAATCCGTAAATAACCATATATATTTATATATACAACAAAATAATATTCAAGATGAAATTGCAAAACGGCTGACAGCTCATACAAAATTTCATGCCGGTATATAGAGACTACATTTGTAGATTTTAAATCTTGGATGCAGAACTCTGGTTCCTGGGGCGACACTTTCTGGAGGCGACGGATTCTTGAAATTAAAAAGATGTTGCACAATGAACACCGATTTTTTATTATCTTTAAGTTTTCCTACATTTTGCTGTTCTGTTTATATGAAAAAAAAAGGAATCGCACACAAAGTGTCTTTTTAACATTTTGTGTAACTCATAACAATGACATTTGATGAAAACAATAAGAACAATAAATAAGTAAACAAACTTTTACCCAAATCTCGCTCAATCTTATCTCATTCTTACTCAATTCAGTCCTAGAAATGAGATATTAGATTAATATTAGCATTTTCACAAACGAAATGGGAATAGATGTCAAAGAATCAAATAATTTTTGTCATTATAATCAGCATAACTAATATGATAATGAGACAGATGTCCATAAAACTAATAATGAGATTTGACAGAAACAATGGTAGGGGCCTACACTTGCTTTTGTATTTGATTATTTTTCGTAAAATAATTAAACCATAACCATATGGATAAATTTGATGGGTATTTCAGCATAATTATCATGGCAACTGCTAAATTTGCTCGATAATATCACAAATAATCATCGTTGTAAAGGTATCTTTATAAATCCATAGATATTATGAATTAAAAAGTAATCAATGTGTTGCTTGTATGCGGAAAATATAAATCTAAGACAATACTGATTAAAATCGCCCTCTACGTTGGCTTATATGCGATTGGTTTATCTTCTCATACACTACCAAAAAGCAAAGATTAAAGATAAATGTGATTTAGAGTCCAATTAGCTTCCATATAACAAATGCAAACTTGGCACCCCTTTTGATATAGCGTCTTCGTGGTGCATGGTCACATATCTCCAGTCAGTAAAATAGTTTAAACAACTAAGCCATTTCAATTCATTATCTCGACTGCGGAGCAGGCAACTACAAGGTTTCTCCAATCACGACGATCTATTATAGCTAACGAGACAATAAAATCTAGTTTCAAATCGTTGTTGGTATCCCCAGCTTCAGCTTTGATTTTAATACTAGTGTTAAAAAAATTCAATAACTGCGTAATATTGTGCCATCTTAGAATATTTTGTCGTAATTATTATTATTTGTTTAATTATGAATGAAAGCTTATATTTACATCGCCTTACATCATAAATAAATAAAACCATATAATGCACTTCATTTCAACCCATATTTAGAGCACTAGAACATAGTTTAATAATACGTCTACTTTGGATGATTTTTACTCCACCTGCTACCGAGAGTTCCAAACATTTGTTCCGTTTTTCAATTACAGTAATTACAAAATCCATAACAAAAAACCGTTATTCAAAACTAATATTTGAAACGAGCCCATGTAAGTCTATATCGTTTCAACCCATATTTAGAGCACTAGAGCATAGATTAATAATACGTCTACTTTTGATGATTTTTACTCCACCTGCTACCGAGAGTTCCAAACATTTGTTCCGTTTTTCAATTACAGCAATTACAAAATCCGTTACAAAAACCGTTCTGCAAAACTAAATATTTGAAACGAGCCCATGTAAGTCTATATGAAAGCTATGTGTGTAGGCTGGGCATAGTACTTGAAGGATCTTTTTCATGTTTGTTCTTCTTACCTATATTCTACATCAATCTAGACTATATAGTTATTTGTATAGGGTTGGTCGGGGTGAGCGTGCATGTGCTTTACAACCCCTATTTTCAAATTTGGACGTATCTATTTCAAAAAACGTACAATGTTGTTTAAACGTGCACATTTGAGAACGTGCTGGTGTGTGTATTGATTTCCGATGCAAGCATAGTGATTGAAAGAAATCTACCCCGACAAGCTGCCAAATGGAATAGCGCGCCAAAAGTAACTATTTACTTAAGTGGCGAAATGTCTTGAAAAGTGGGTCGAGGTGTTCAGGTATTGAGAATGTATAGCAGCAGAAACGGACTAAGATAGTCAATTGAATTTGACGGGTTCCTGAGCCCAATTGTTGGATCGCATAAATTAGACTCTTTCTCGCAGCTGACATGGCTGACGAGAACGAAACCTACCAGGATGTTGAGTTTCAACAGGTTTTCATGTTTATGGGTCATTAGAGGAGGAACAAGTTACCTTCCTCCTTAAATTTGTTTTCTTGTTGTAAAATATTTTAGTTTCATAATATTTCAATATTCACTTCAGTATTAGTTATGAAATAATTTTTAACAAATTATGCAAAAATATATCGAAAGTTTGCTCAGAAATGATAGAAATTCTCAGAATGCAATTAACAAAAAAGTGCGTATGGATTTATAATTAAAGTGCGAGTCTGACCTGACTCTGACGTCCCTGTCAATCAAATTCAGCACAGCCCGTGATTGGCAACCATAATGTTACTTTGGAGGTTTCTATCCCACTTATTTGCTATGGTAACCAATCAAGGGCTAACGTGGAATTTGATTGACAGGGACTTTATCTGTCTTTTGTCAAAGGTCACTTCCATTACAAGAGGATTACCAGTCACTCCTCAAATGTACTTGAAAACCTTGGTGTACCATCAGCTTGACTTTGACATAGTAAAACATATATATTGCCTATAGACGAATCCAATTTCACGCATTCCTTCTCCTCAATGGCAGCCATAGCCGCGACGGGGACCAAGCTATCTCACCTTAATGTGAAATGATGCGGCCTTGAAGGGTATTTTAAACTGCATTCTATCACCCGTGTTACACGTAGACAAAAGCGCGATGACAGTTTACAATACAAAAGAGTCTAACATCGAATTTTAAGCGGGTTTAATCCACCCAATTGGGCACTCACAACACCTGTTTGGTGCATGCAGGGAACCAAATATGCCCGACCAAATCCTGACCATGACTTGGCTCGTTGGATTCGTCTATACACTCTTGTCCGTTATATTCCACGATTTCTTTTACTGAAAAGCAAACATGTGAGCGTCAAGGGACACTGCGAACGCTTAAGGCTGAAAGCAGGTACCGTGTACCTTTAAATATACAAAGACAGTGGATATTTTACGACACAGTATTGACATTATGCGTGATAAACTCGATTGCACGCCACTTGTACAGGGTCCCAATGGTATTGTGTAAGGGTCTTTAACCCATTTTAGAAGCCTGTTCCCCATCAATTAGAGGCATAGAGCATGAAATTCAACACATGACTCTGAAGCACATATTTATCTTTCACATGTATGTCATTGAATATTCAATTTATTGTTACATGTAAAACACTGACACAGTGTCAGACACAAGGCAACAACACATTAAACAGATGGGTAGGTTAGGTAAGAATAGGCTTATTACCTTAGGAAAAGAGTGTTATAGAATACGCTTTTGCGAGATGTGCAAGATCTGTTTTGCGAGTTTGGCGGTAAAACAATTGTTTCAAAATCAAATTTCTTCCCAAAATAACTGTAACTCGTTTAATTTAGAATAGCTTTGAGTGGTAAATTGTCGAACCACACAAAGCTAGCTATTCCGAAATATGCAACTTGCCGCAATACGAAGAAATACTTTATGCTGTACCAGTACTAATTAATGTTGGACACCTTCATGTAATTATATAGTTGAGGAAATTGTGGTGAATACAATGATAATAATATATACAAAAATTATCGTCGATGAAGTACAGTACAAGAAAGGTCGGTGAAGTACAGTGCAAGAAAAGTGAATTTATCTAGATCACATTAATAAGTAACATGATAATGTACTCTTCGCTCATATCGAAGAAAATTGCATGTTCGAATGCTAAGAAACAATACCACAGTGAAACACGGAATGTTTGGGTACATTGGTAACATAATACACGCCGTTCAAATTAAAAACAATTCTAACGGTCTAGTAGAAACATCAGGAACAAGTCATTGATATCCACTGCGCGTTCTTCCATATGGCAAGGTTGTAAGCATTCGCAGTGACTTCATCATGTAGCTTGTGGGTATTCTTGCGATTAACCTTGAAAATTGAAAGGACAAGTACGCTGTGGTATGCAAGCCTCGTTTGTGATGATAACCCACATAGATATCTGTGATTGCTAGGGAATTGGACTAGAAAATGACTAGATTGCGTTGATGTCCTTTCAACCAGACCAGAAATGCTGTACTGCGCATTAACCAATCACGCCGCGCCTTTGCCCTGACGTCAGACGCAAACTAGTCTATTCAAGTTTGTCTTTGATTATAAATGTAGGCAAAATACGAAGCTTGACGGATACAGATATATTGAACTGTCGCGGATATTCTTTAGCATTGCTAATTTTGTCATGCTGTAGTACAGCAAGACAAAAAATAAAGAAAATAAAGATCGTAATAAGGAAGCCCAGGTAAGGAAGTAGGGAAGAGTAGTAGACAAATGGGGAAAAGGGTGCAGCTCCATGATGGGGACATGGGGTTACTCACATTCAATTTCAGAACGGATAAAGACATATCAAGAAACTACACCCCCACCTCACAAACCCAACACACCCACATATCAAGGATTACTCCTTAGCTTTACTACTAGAACTACTTAAAATGTCAGATTCTTTGCTATCTTCAATGTCAGAGTAGGTTAGCCATGTTTGCTAACAATGACACCAGTGAAATATTAAACCGTCTGTAAAGCCCACGGATGTTCTTTTGCTCTCTTGATGTTTTATTCAAGTCCGAATTTGTAACCTGGTCACAATGCACCAAGACAAATAACACATACCCGTATAACCAGATATATGACTACTGTCATCATATGACCATTGACATTGCAGCAGCACTCGGATGGTACCGCGGCAAGGCTGTTTTGCTGTACGTTATAGCACTTTATATGATTGTAGTGGTTCAAATATTCCTTTGTTTATACTTATTTACTAATTCTTTATAGTTTTTTCGTCCTTCATTTATTGTTGCAGGGTATCTTTGAAAGAACTGTTCCCTACTGTTTGTATTTTAATGTCAAATTGAAGCAAAGGTCAATAGTGTAAGTTATTGCATAATTTTTTTAATTTAGAAAATTGTTCCCACTGTTCTGAAATTTGAAAAGCTCACTTGCAATGGGCTGTAACGATGTTCGCTTATCGATGTGTGCATCGGCGTGATGTCAAATGACGACTTCTCAGGTCTACCCTCAAAGGTTTATGGGATTTACCGAAAACATGGAAAAGGTCAATCAAACTAAATAAAATATCCGACGGTGCAGTACTTTCAGAGACACCCTGTATTATTAAAAACCCATTCGGTAATCCCAACGCAAGTGTAAAAAAAATTGTATATAAATTGCTTAAAGGTGATGGATACGTCATTCAAATTGTCATTTGGTATTTTTGGAATGAAAAATTTGCCAAAAAAACTAAGAAAACAGCAGTATTGACGAAGTTGAAGACCCATTCAAAGGCATGTAGCTAATTTACATGCTGTCTGTATATAAAGTGTAGTTTCATGTAAATGCCTTATTTTGTCTAAACTACACGTCTTTTGGCTGAATCACTAGCAGGCGAAGTATGCACATCTATGACAATGACAAAGGTACCAAAATCTGATTTCTGATAATTTTTACGATCGTCCGGATGAGCACATCACTGAATGGGCCTTTAATTTTAATTCTATTACCCCCACGATCCATTATTCAAAATCGCGCACTGTGATTTGTTGAAACGCGTCACGTGACAGACCATTAATTAGCGATAAAGTGTCAAGGGCAACGAACTTTATGTTCTTATATCATCACAGCGCACAGCAAAGCGCACAGCACACCTGCTTATGTAGGGGAGAATGGAATGCCAGGGGTGTGTTATTGTATGTGCATACCTGCTTATAGGGGAGAATGGAATGTTAGGTTGTGTTATTGGAATGTGCATACGCTTTGGCTACATTGTAGGCGCTACACCTTGAGGTAAACAACTTGAAATATTTGGGCAAAAAATGTGATATTTTCTCTTTAAATGGCACTATTTTGTGGTAATAGAATAGAAATAAAGGGTGCAGCATTATCCTTTACACGCAAATAATGTGACCTCGGCAGTAAAATCGTTTAAATAATGGGTTCGGCTGCGCCTCACCCATTATTTACGTTTTTACTGCCTCGGACACATTATTTTCGTGTAAAGGATCATGCATTACCCTTTATTTCTTAATCATGTAAATGCGTTGGGTGTTTTAGTTGAGAAGTAAGAATGTTATTACATTATCAGTCGTGTCAATATTATGCCTACCATTATCAATTTGAAAGAAGATGTGCTCCTATAGACGAATCCAACGAGCCAAGTCATGGTCAGGATTTGGTCGGCCATTATTGGGTCCCCAATTGCACCAAACTGGTGTTGTGACTGCCCAATTGGGTGGATTAAAGCCGCTTAAAATTCGATGTTAGATTCTTTTGTGTTGTAAACTGTCATCATTATTTTGTCTACGAGTAACACGGGTGATAGAATGCAGTTTATAATACCCTCCAAGGCCGCATCATTTCACATTTTAGGTGAGATAGAGCCGACGGGGACCCAGCTAATGGCTGCCATTGAGGTGTAGGAAATGCGTGGAATTGGATTCGTCTATAGGTTTACATAATGGGCTATTCCAGTATGGAAAACATGGCCCTAATCGTTCACACGGGAACTGTGAATATCAAACGAGTCTACCTGAATAGGTAACTCCATTTGAAATCTACACTCCCTGTGTGGGAGATAAAGGTCGTGACATTTCATAGGGGTGAATGGATTCAACTGGAGTTGCATAATGGGCAGTCATCAACATTGAAACCAAAATTGGAGTCATGGAATATGTATTTTTATTATCAGCAGTGGTTTTATTTCATTGATACAATTTACAGGCTCAGAGTCTGGGTTTTTTTTTTTTTTTATTTCTTCAGGGGCAAATTTGTCGCCGATATTACATTCCATTGACACACTTAATGTAAGAATGATTTTGACATAACTTTACATGCTCGCCAGAAAAAAAAGTATTAAAAATAGAGTATTCTTTATCCAATAAAAGAAAATAGAACACTTCAAAAATGTTAAATGTCAAGGACAATTCGGATAATTCATCAAAAATTCTAACAAATGAAATATTTATTATGGCATATCGATGGAATGGTGCTAACCGCTATTATGAATATGAACCTGCGGTGGTTGGTATTGTTTTCTTTAATAAGGGCTACCCGCGTTGGATTATTTACCAGACCATTATTTGTATTTATTTTTCCTCTTACTTTAAAGTGGCGTGGTGCGATTTTTCATGTTCTGTTTTCTATCTAAAACAATATGTTTCCTAATTTTGAGTCTTTGATTGATTTTGATATGAGAAGCAAAAGCATGTTCAACAATACCCCACATGATACTGCATAAACTTCCGGTGTGGTCACTACAAATCACTACGTTTTAGGTCACACCATTTAAACGAATAATATATCGGACGTTAATTTCACTGGGGTAATGCGAAAAATGTGAGCTTTCTTCTGATACCTAAATCTCAGTTTTGATGAAGCGAAATGGGGGATGGGCTGTCGATTGGGTCCTTTAAAACAACCCAAATATTATATTTCAAAATGAGGTAATTGGCTAATTTGGCTCAGTAGTTTTAAAATGAGGTATAGGGAACTTCGTTGGTTTTAGAAGGCTTAGTCATGAGTAAAACTACCATAGCAATAGAGGAATACAATTTTTGAATAGATCGTTCTGCAAACTCATCACCTGTGTATATCATAGATTGAATATAATACCGCTCTGTTCAAAGATTCTAATCTTACAGGTGCGAGTGATTACCATTTCTTTGACATCTATGGTAAAGTATGATTCAATGCATAGGTATAGCGTGAACGTTGTAGTGCAGGACAATCTATTTAAAAAATGTATTCATCTGTTGCTATGGTAATTAATCCTGTTACATCATCACTTCGACAGCGAAGAAAGCATCACAATGTATTGATTGTATGCAGTTCGCTCAAGCATATCGATATACCATTCCCTTGAATTTGTTGATAAACATTGAGGTCAATGGCACCGTCACTACGTTGATAACCCTATTGGATATTCGATGACAACGGTAACATTAATGGGGTCAGCAGACATATTTGTTCTTGATTGATTTATCCCCAAATTATTTTATGATTTAGGGGGACGCTCCCACGACGACTACTAACTGTAATGTTTAGTGGACATATGAAGAAATGACGCCCACATTATAAAACTTATAGCACGGAACCACTTTTATATTCTGTTATCATTTTAGACTGTTCCGTGAAGCTTTAGACAGAAGACTACGGTAATTTTGCGATATGCGCCATGACATGGAAAGAGTATATCTGCTTCAACTTTGCAGTATGCTGTGAAGTACACTATGAACGTTACCATCCGTAAATAATTCCAGGAATTCACACGATCTTATTCCCGTGGACACAGATGTTTACATGTGTCAAGTGTATTCAATGCGTGTCAACGGTAATATGCTCAGTAGTGTAGAAAATAAACGTGTAAAGCTTCCTCTTCAATGATTGAATGTTGTAGTACTATGCTTGAATGTTATTTTTCCTTTTCTTGTTTTGGGGATTAACAGAGAGACTCATAGTGGGCAACGATTCCCTTGATTATTATGCTCATTGATTTGAAACTGTCACAAAGTTTAAAACTATTTGGGGACAAGGCGTGTATCACATCTGATGGTGACAGTATATTATTTTGTGTCTAACGTAGAACAAAATGTAATAGTGCTACTTTATTCTTGGGAACATAATACATCTTTCGCAATAACATGTGGGCACGTCAATAATGAGAAATGGGCTATTCCAGTTGAAATCTATTCAACCCTATGGAATACATGACCTTAATCTCTCACACAGGGGCGCGGATTTCAAATGGGATCATCCATTCTGGTAGCTCAATTTAAATGCTTACTCCCTGTATGGAGATTAAGGTCGTGTTATCCTTAAGGGGCGTGTGCATTTCAACTGGAATAGCCCAAATGTAGCAACGTCTGTGCACATTTTCTTTCTGAAATCCACAAGTAATACCTCGATAGATCGTTTTGATACATTTGTCACTCATCCATCGTGATCCCTGTCAAACATTCTCCATCCCTTCAATCAATTGGGCTATTCCAGTTGACATCCTTACACCCCCTATGGACGACGTTACCTTAAGCTTCCACACAGGGCGTGTAAATTGCTAACGGAGTTACCTAAATGATTGACTCCATTTGAAATCTACACCCCCTGTGTGGGATGTTAAGATCGTGTCTTCCATAAGGGGTGTATGGATTTCAAGTGTAAAAGCCATTTGTAAAATCCACCTGTCAGTGTTGTACTTCTTCTTCGTTAGCTGAGAGAAACGTGATCTGCAGTTTGAAAAATATTGGAATACATTTCGCACAAAAACACGATATAGTGTAATTTGGTCGGTTTTAACATGTTTAATGTTCTCAATTACAGAAGAAATAATAAAAGTGCATTAATGCGCTATATCAAAGCGGATAGTTTAATAAGAGAATACAGGCATATCAAATCCATGTGTTTGAAAAGTATATGCATAGCTTTAGATATGAAAAATAAGACAAATTCATCAAATTTTGCAATGATCCCCAGTGTAAAAGGATCAAACACAGTCTGGCTGACTAAATCATATATTGACTTAATATATTCATCGACTTATTTACTTTTTAACTGATGTCAGCTATGAAATAGCTCCAATTTCATAAGGAAAGTTCATTCCAATTTCCTTCTTGAATAAATTATAAAGTTTTTGAAGGGGCCTTTAGTGATTTCAATGAAAATCAGTATATAGACCCTCAAATGTTATTGTGATGCCTCACAAATATAATCAAACGGTGGAATTTAGTCTGAACTTTAATGATGTAATTTAATTTAATGATATGTCTTTCATTCTGAAACTTATTGGCTATAAATATTTGTTTGTGAATATTAGTTTTCCCACAGACGACCATAACATGTTGAGTTTATCTGATCATAACGCTTCATCGCATTGTGATCATGTCATATTGCAGTTTATAGTAAATTATTATTCGGCACTCTATACTGTTCATAAAGATGTATAATTATGTTTAGGTAGATGCTATTAACTTTTTTGAGACATGGATATACTGATATTTTTCGGATCTTGCGGATGATTTTATTGAAGTCACTTGTGGTCAGTTTTGTAGTTATTAGAGGACTGCGAAAATGCGTGACAACGTTTGTCAATGGGTCGTGATGATCTGCATAAAGGGCACATTTTATTCCGCATTAAAAGAGTTGATACACGGGTTTTTTTTCAGAATACCGAACCTTAAAGGAAGTCTCTGTCCGGCAATCACAACATTATGCCTCATATGTGAAGAAAATTATTATCAAGCACGAATCACGTGGTTTTATTTTAAACAAACTTATATTGACCATAAAAACGAATAAAAACAGCCGTGTCTCAACTCGCCATATTCAAAATTCCCGGGCGGGCGACGAAATTGTCAAGGGCAATGACATTTGAGCACAGATAACGACGACGTCATTGCGCTACCAAATTTCGACGCGGGAATTTTGAATATCACGTGTTGAGAGACGACTGTTTTTATTCGTTTTTACGGTCTATATGAGTTTGCTTCAAATAAAACCATGTGGTTCGTGCTTGATAATTATTTTTCTAACATATAATGCATAATATCGTGATATCCTTTAAGAATAGCGCTGCAAATCCAAAAAGGTGGCATATTGTCATAACTTGTAAACTATCATCAGCTCGTGAATGACCATACGATAAACACCAACATCAACTTTATTTTGTTAATCCTAAAGAGACGGAACACCCTTAAGAAACGTCGCACACTCTAATGAAATAACTATTCATTTAACTCTGGTTAGGATTCGTATTTTGGTCAATGTCCGCAGGTGATATTATTAAGAAAATAATTTCGTTACATGGTGTGGCCATATACTTGTTGATCGTAATTGTATGATACATGCAGAAACAAAAAAAACTAAATTGAATTATTACTCAAAACGGAAATTTGCTTACATTTGAATGTAGCATTATTCCTTGTTCACTGGTCAGAGATTGCTCTGACGAAGTAAGGTATAAACAATATATATATACTAGGCGGTTACCCATTTTTGGCGGTTCTCGGCTGGGCGCGATTACCTGGCTGATGGTGACTGTACCCACCAAGTTTCATGCCCATATGACAGTTTTTACTAATTTGACCTCAGATGACCCCAAAATGACCTTCCATAAAATTGGCTCTCAATGTTGTCTGTACCCATCAAGTTTCATGCCCATACAACAGTTTTTACTAATTTGACCTCAAATGACCTGTGGGTGACCTTGGATGACCCCAAAATGACCTTTCAAAATTTTGGCACTAAATGTTGTCTGTACCCACCAAGTTTCATGCCCGTATGAGTTTTTAGTAATTTGACCTCAAATGAGCTGTGGGTGACCTTAGATGACCCCAAAATGACCTTTCAAAATTTTGGCTCTAAATGTTGTCTGTACCCACCAAGTGTCATGCCCGTATTACAGTTTTTAGTAATTTGACCTCAGATGACCCCTGGGTGACCTTGGTGACCCCTAAATGACCTTCCAAAATTTTGGCTCTAAACGTTGACTGTACCTACCAAGTTTCATGCCCATACGACAGTTTTAGTAATTTGACCTCAGTTGACCCCTGGTCGGGGTCAGATGACTTAACGAACCTAAACTTATTCTTGCCAGGACAGAACTACACCCACCCACCAAGTTTGGGCCCTGTACGACCTACTACAGCCTCACACAACAGTTTTTAGTAATTTGACCTCAAATGACCCCTGGGAGGGGGCCCTGGGGTCAGATGACTTAACGAACCTAAACCTATTCTTGCCAGGACAGAACTACACCCACCCACCAAGTTTGGGCCCTGTACGACCTACTACAGCCTCACACAACAGTTTGTAGTAATTTGACCTCAAATGACCCCTGGGAAGGGGCCCCGGGGTCAGATGACTTAACAAACATAAACTTCTTCTTGCCAGGACAGAACTACACCCACCCACCGACGGCCTAACATTAGCAGTCACAGACAGACAAACAGACAGAGAGACAGAGGGACAGAGAGACAGAGAGACAGAGAATAGCGTATTATTATATAGATGATGTGAATGACTTCTTTCAGGTCCCTCCGGAACCAAAATCAAGGATTTTGAAATAATTCCAATCAAATTGTGTCTCGCTCTATGGTGATTGCCAACTGGACATGCTAGAGAGGTGGTCTTACTGGGTCTACTGTTATATGCGATCCTGTTGTTAAGATATTTGGCTGATTCATTTACAGGCATTACAGTTGATTTGGTAGACCGTACCGCAACAATTACCAGAAGGAAGTTTCTTTTTGGTCGCAACCAGAGCTGGGTTTACTGTGTTCTGGGATTCTGTTATTAAGATATATCTGACTGATTGTCCGACCATTTACAGGCATTACAGTTGACTTGGTAGACCGTACCGCAACATTTACCAGGAGGAACCTTCTCTTTGGTCGCAACCAGAGCATACATAACGTAGTCTGTTGGCTGGTCTCTCAGCTGGCTTAAAGTGGACGGAACGCCCTCACTTGCTAAAGATTCTATGAAGAGCTTCCGACTCACCCCGGGCATATGGAATAACTATGCTCCCCACATGAGGTTTATCTCGGGTCTAGTGCTATCTAGGTTGAGTTGTGATAGGTCGGGCAACATTGTAAACCCAATCCCCGTAGCCACACATTACATTCTGAGGGACCTGATACTGTCCTTCTCAATGATCTTATCGGCTTCCTCTGTGATACAGGTATCGGCTCTATGCACGAGTGTACGAACTGTTAGAGCGGGTGGTGCGATTTAAAGGACAAGTACTCGTTGCTCTGGGTCGGATTTGTTAAACAGTTACTTTAATGAATCCATCCAGTTTGCCGTGTGACAACCACTAGGATCCACAACATGCTCATCTATTAGGGCACAGTTCTTTAACTCCAATACATTTGTTCATTCATTGAATGACCTTTGAAAATTTGGGTACAAAAACTCATACCCCGCAACTTGAGGTCAAATTTTTCGCTATGATTGTTTAATTGAGGTTACTGAACTCCGCCATTGGGATGAGGCCATTGTGGTCCATAGTGAACGTGTCCACTATTCTATTCTCTCTGAATTATTGTGAGTTTGATAGCTGGGTTGACACTGTTGCGATGTAAGGGGGCGTATGTTGTCGTCAACACAGAGAACAGCATTTCTCACAGTCTTCAAAGAGTCGAGATTGGTTCTTTAAAATAAATTTTAGTTATAGCATTAAATATCAAACCAGAAGCATGTCATACTCGTTTTGTATCTGAGGAAACGTATTTTATCTGAATATTAATGATATATTAATGACGCAGCGCCTGCAGTATTTGCTTATATACTTGCTTTATTCCCTTTTCAATCATCTGGGCGCATTTCCTTTAACACGTTAACTTCGTTAAGGTCATTGTTTCATGAGTAATGTTGGTTATGTCGCGGTTTTTGAGCGACAACTTCAATTGATAAGATCCACATTATATATCAACCTGTTATGTACAACTTGTATTTCACAATCCTTAATAAGTAGTAAGACGAGACAATGATAAATGTTATAATAATATCAACGGGTGCTAGCGACATAAAGGCGAACTTCAATAAGGCAGCCCCTGCCATCCTGAATGTCTTTCTAACCTTAACTGTGGGTATTTTTTTCTATGTATTCAGCGCATACATAAATAACGTGAAGAAGCTTGCTTTTTTCAATAATGTAATCATAGCTTGGGAATAGTAAGGAACTCATAGCAGTCAAACGGAACCATCAAAAACAAAACCCCAATGTATTCTTGGTACAATGCATATACATTTTATGATCACTTTCGAATCACAGTTCCCATCCTGCAGGTCAATGACCATCTCCTGAGAAATCTTTAATTTAAATCTCTCATTTAGACGGCCAAAGGCAATAACCAAGTTGAATACTAGAAACTAAGACGGCAACAATCCTAATCAAAAGTATACGCTTAGGCCTCAAGAAGTAACATAAATCGTTGGTAACTGGAGCACCTAATCCTAGTAGAACATAATGCGGATTGCCAGTACCGATAGCTCCCTGCAGGACATATTAAACCACATTTTAGACATTGATATTGTTAATGTATTAAAGCTACTTCTCATCACGTCGATGGTTTTAGCTTTTTGTAATCCCGTTGGATTTAATCTGTGAAAAATTGCATCATATTTCGCGTTTATCCGTGGTTAAGTCTTTATCGCTCAACAATGAATTCGACAACAAACCCTAGAGGCGGTTTTGAATAGGTTGGTCATGTCTGGTATGACGATATTGATATTACACAAGAGACTGTTGTATATTTTACGACGATAGACAGCTACTAACGACAGTAACTTTTGAATTACCACGAGGCCGATGTTGCGGGAAAATATCAGTGCCAACTTTGTTTTTGTTTTTTAAATGCGAATAATAAGAAATATAATCGATTAATCGATATTTGGTGTATCGTTTGAGTCCCTTGCGCCCAAACGGAACAGATCTAGTTTAATGTATAGCCCTTTTTGAAATTCATACTTCAATATCATCTCATCTCAAAATTACTCGTGCTCGTGGAGGGAAAATAATGTAGCTCCAGATTATTTCACCATTCGTCCGATAAACTTCAATTGCGTGTTATGCGTCTATAACGTTGTGCCAATAACGCGCGTAGTGAACGCGCACAAACCTTTGCTACGCGGAATCTTCAAGATGCAAATTATCTGTCGATTTCGGGCTTTTGCCGATTAATGCCGGAGCTACACTATTACACTTAGACTCACATGCGTGACACACCAAGATTGCGGATTTTACCATGACATAACGCACGGTGTAATTTTGAGTCTTTGGACATAATCTCTTTGAATTGTGGGATAGGCTTTTACGACGGGGATTCATAAAAATGAGTAGGTTTTTAGCGGGTTCGCTTGACAGTTCTAAACTTGTCCGACGGCGAACCCGCTAAAAACCTACTAATTATAATCTCTTTGGTTTTATTAAATTACATGCACCCAAATGTAAAAAGATGTTATTCCTCCTTCTGTCAGTAGATCCCATTGTGAAGCGGTCCCGGGGAAGCGGTAGACGGTCTGATTCTGTCAAGCATAAAATACCTAAGCAATCACCGTCATATCCCATCGATTTATTATAGAACATATTGTATAATTTAGTTATGATTTTAAATAGTAAATATGTGTAAAAAATGTGGTTTTATATCGACGTATTACAACACGTGAATATCATCATGTAGGAAACAAAATGCAACCTAAGCCGGGAAGGACTGATCTATGTCAATTCACTTCATAGACAAATCCCGGATATTAAGAGAGGTCCCTTGTTATGACGCACAATTATTCTACATAAGATCCAAATAATTTATAGATTAATTGTAACAAAATGCTGCATTAGGAAGAGCCAGGCTTTTCAATAAACATCAAAATTGATGGGTACCAATAATTTTGATACTTCTATACATTCTTCTTTCTTACACACAAATATAGGTTACTGTTACTAGGTTTTATTCTATACCTTGTGTACGGTTTCCTTCCTTACCAAAACATTTCTCTGCTCTTTTACAGCACAACAAATAGTAATTGCACAGAAAAAGATACAAAACAAAATGGAGAGAGTGCCTCAGTACCAGGTGATTATGGATACGGTAATGATTACTCTTCACAAGACCCAGGTGGCATGCTGATGTTTGATCCGGATGTAGGAGTCGATCAAATAACGACAACAATTCTGTTTAAGATGCTAGAAACTTACGATGACCGAATTAGACCCTCCACTGAAGGTAAGATAACTCGTATATTTTAATATCCATGTATGTATGTTTGAAGTGTTTAAGATGCTGGAAACATGCGAATACCTAATTATACGTATACTACTGACGATATGGCAACTCGTATCCCAGTGAATATTAAAGCCATAATGTACGATCTTATAATATGTTAATTTTTTGTATATTTGTAATGTCTACACATGTCCCAACTTGCACCTAAATGGAATCGGCCAAATTTGTTGTCTTTGTAGGTCAACAGAGCATGATAATATGTCCTCCCATAGAACTGCATGTTAAATGGCCAAAATAACCAGTGGTGTTTCTTTCACTTCACCTTGTTATTTCAACTAAAAATGGACAGCAACCCTCCCCGGCAGTTATTACTAATATTATTTCAACATTTTGAATAAAGAATAACAAAATTAAAATTTGACGGAAATCGTACATTAAGGCTTTAATATGTGTGTTTATTTAAATTGTTTGAAGTGCTCGGAACATACAAATATCTGAATGTATGGTAACTTGTACTCCAGTGAATATTAAATACTTTGGAGTATTATCTTTCACATGACCTTCTATATATCTACGAATCCACAGTCAACAGATGCCTAAATTCAAGAAATAGAAACAAGTTGTTTAAGAGTTTAAAACAACAGGGAATTGAAACAACTGTTAAATAGCTTAACATGCTAATAATAATGCTGTGAAATTGTTCATTAACGCTTCTTTTTTTGGATTCCCTATTCCGCGACGCGACCCCTCAACATGTCCTATGGTTTTAACGGCCATGCAATTTACAAGTATAACAATAGTTTCGACAGAGGGGGTAGTGTACATGCCGTGATTACATCCACCCAAAGCATGCAAACACGTTGCGAGAGTGAACTCAATTTGCCTACCGACGAAATTGTTTCCCTCTTCACCCCTTTCTTTGTAAGTCTACCTACTCGCATAACGTTTAGGGTCGGATATTCATGATGATGGGTATGCTATAATTCTTGATTTGCTGCGATATTACGCGCCAATGAAGCGTCAGAGAACAATTCTCGTCTGGTAATAAGTTCATAATCCGGGGTTCGAGCATAGCCTAGAATTACGTTTAGCAGCTTACAATTAAGTAAAGGAAATTTTGAAAACGAACTAAACGGAAAATATACATCAAAATCGAAAATGGTTAATAACTAGAGCCTCCTCCAAGAAATGTACTATCCTTTATTAAATCCGCCAATTGAGAGACAAGGTCACACAGGATCGAGATCTTGTAAGAGTGAAAAATGAAACTGGTTTGTGTTGAAATATACTGCTACTTAAAACTATAGTGGTGAGTACTAGCTATCACAAAATAATACTGCTAAAAGTATTGCGCATCGATGAAAAAGGAGGATTTGGCAAACCGTATAGTGTAAGTTCAAAATCCTTTCGATTTTACATTATCGTACTATAAATGGCAATGTTTTGCGTACTTTTAGTAAGATTAGGTTCGTCAATGGGATGGGAGAAGTCACCTGTGGTGACACCACGCGTGTATTCCAGTGCTTATGATGGCAGAAAGACGGAAATCCGTTTGAATCCGTGTGAGACGAAGAAACTTTAGTCCACAAAATGACCAAATTCCTTTAGAATGGTTGCCAAAGTAATTTCTGTAAAATTATCAGAAAAATGATGGTTGGAGAATGATTCATGTATCGGATGGAAAAGTTACCAAACCTTAAGGGACAAATGTCCTTTAAGGTCTGCTGGGTTCAGTAGATACCACAGAGTGCATCGGATGACCTTGAATTACACCAAATAACCAATAACCCCATGACCTTGAAATTCACGAGTCCGCCAGCCCAGCTCCGCCATCTTTGATTATTATTTCTGTCCAAGCATCAATTCTGTGCAATCTACTTCTTGATTATTTTCCTGATCCAAAACCTAATTAACCCATTTGGTGACCACACTTTAGGCTTCTGGACATTCTATGCACTTGTCTTCAGTTCTGCGTTTAATTATTCCGCCATTGCAAGCAATGGATTTGGCGCATGATGTCACTACAGGTGACACCTGCCATCCCATCGATTAAGCTGATCTTACTTAGTTCATGTAAAGAACATTGCCATTGACATATTGGATTAATGTTGAATTTACAGTTTGCTGAATTCTTCCTTTTCAAAGATGTTGCAATACTTTTGGTCAGTGTGTGTGTACAACGAATCACTTGACTTCAGTAATTTTGTTTCTTTTCACCATCACCAATCATAAATACAGCAACACAAAAAAGAAAAGTATTGATAGTCAAAGTAGTCGGAACCAAACCTTTTCTGCATGAGGTTTCATTGCCAAATCTGTACTATTCTGTCACAAAAGGCCAAGGAGGTTACTTTTCCAATTTGCTATAGATTTTGGCGTATAATGACAGTCCCCATGTGTTGTGATGGAATGACTTCCTACATATTTCCCGGGCGTATTTCGCAGAATGACCGCAACAGAAAACTATCCAAATTACCATTCTCCTTTATAAAGTCAATTAATATAAGCCTTATTTATACGAGAAAAGAGTCACAAGAGATGGGCAATTTGATCGCAGGCTAATGAGCGTAATGTGTTAATCGAGTTGCAATTACCAATAAGTAAACTCGCGACAGGTGAATAAAATTGGCTGTCGCTAATGAATGGCGTATTATATAACTTAACTCTTTCATTGTCTCGCTGTTCCTCTCAAGGATTATTTTACTTACATAATATACTTCTCTTCTTGCCAAAAGACGCATAGGGCCTCGCTTGAGAATAGAAGGAGAAGTATTTCACACCTTATATACGTTCTGACAAGTTTCTTTATCACTCTGTAGGGTTGTATGCAACATGGCTCGTGTATTAGGCTCTTGATAGAGTACTTTATCCACGCACTCAAGGCATAATATGGCTAATGTAACGCTACACATTTCTCCAAACCTCTTGTCGGTAATAAAGAGAGCGAGAGACGACAAATATGAGGATCGTTATATTTTCCCCCTAGCTGACAAATGTTTCATTTGTTAAGCTGAATTTATACTACATCGTTGAGCGATAGCGATTGGTTTTTAGCCAATGAGATATATCGCTTTTTGTTGCATTGGGAAAAGCGCGCTACCTTATTGGTCAAATACCAATCGCTCGTCCCTAAACGATGTAGTATAAATTCAGCTTTTATGTTGTACTTCCTCGGAGGAGGTTGCCAACAACTGTCAGTTCAAAATGAACCTCTCCTGGTTGAAATATTACAACATAAAAGGTTAAAGATTAAAGGTATTTAACGGTTGGCTTTTGATGTGTACAAATAAAATAAGACGGAAGGAAAAGGAGGAAAGTATGAAAATCCGGAAGAAATTCAACAATCGAAGAAAGAAAAGAAGGGAATATGAAAGGAAGAAGAAAGTTTGAAACAGACAAGCAGAAGAAGATAAAGATGAAGAAGATGAATGAAAGAAGAAAACACAAAAGAAAGGGTGAAGAAATATGAAAAAAGACACCCGTCCACATAGGATGACAACTTTTTTTTATTTGAATCATTTTTCTTGACCATTTCTTTCTTGGCAGGGAAAATCAACATATTAAAAATTATTCAGTAATTCTGGCGCACCATATGGGTAAGATTAGAGTTAGGCTTAGGGTTAGGGTTTTAGTGTGCAGGGTATTCAAGACAGTATTCCTTCAGTATATATACTCATACAGTATATCATGTCCATTGCAGCAGTATAGTAATGGTTGCCTTTTCTTGAAGATATCTGGTAATGCCTGCCCATCTTCACTCCATTATGTCAAATAGGTGTAAGACAAAATTAAATCCAATACTTCAACTCCATCTTTTGTTATATAGATTGAAGTCCTATGACTTGTGCAACCCTTTCTTCGACCCTATCCAACACTCTACTAATCATGCTAATGGTCGGACACGATATATCAGCAAGCCTTCTTGATGTATTGTATCCCATGGTTGAGGTATAGTCAATAATTGGTCTGAGTGGAGCGTTTGTTATTGTAAATATTAGGGCGTTGTAATATTCGCTACGCGGGGTACTATTGTTTATCATTTCTCCTTCAAATTCTGGTTTCCTCCTGTATTTTTCTTTAGGATCAAACGGTACTAAGACATAGGTCTTGGTATTACTCAGCACTTAATGTAAATAAAATCCAATATTCCACACTCCTTCTGCTGCTAGATTGAAGTCATGTGATTTAGTTATACCCGACTCTTATTGTGCAGAACTTCTTAGACTATGTCCAACACTCTACTAACCATGCTAATTCATGGGTGCACACGTAGAGAAGGAAACCAAGTTGAGGGGGTTTAAAATAAAACTCTCTTCGATAAATACATCAGCTATAGTTTCTTAGCCAAGTACTTTAAAGATGAACAGACTTATCATTTTCACCCATGGATGACATGATATATCAGCAGGCCTTCATGATGTCTGGTATCCCTTGGTGGATGTATAGTCTATAATTTGTCTAAGTGGGCGTTTGTTGCGTAGATATTAGGCGTAACATAAAGTCTGGGAATATTCACTTCCGTGGGATACCATTGTTTATTATTTCTCCTTCAAATCTTGTTTTCCTCTTTTATTTTTGCTTTGGATCAGGCGGTAATTCCTCATAGATTTTGATATCACTCAATCTGTTTATCTACCTTCTCATTATCCAGTTGAATTGTCGTGACCTGGTTCTTTGACAATACAAAGAATAGTATGCACATCGATACAAATGAAACGATTTTGACGCGATGTAGGTAATGCGCTGAATCAAGGTACTTGAAACATACAGTAACATAAGAAAGTAAAGACGCGTTTCGCTTTGATATAACTGACGCACGACACGCGTCAGCGTAACCCAGCGTGTTTTGTCCTGATTTGAGGCAATAGAGTTTGATTGGATTGAACATATCCAGTAGATTGCCACCGTATAGGAGTATTTGTTTAGTTAGTATCACCATAGGCAGAATGTACCATTACGGAATAAAATTCTATAGTTGCACTCCCGCCAACCGGAACCTATTAACCCCAAATCACACGCAAGATGTAGTTTGTCTTTCGTTTCTTAAAATGTAAAAAGGGTTTGCATGATAAGTTTCTTCATGAATGAAAATCATTGGATTGTAATCTTTTGAAATGCCGTTACTGTTTGTCATAAATGGGAAAATGTTAAATGTTTCAAGGGATTCTGCGAAGTGACGTTTAACAATAACATGTTGTACGTAAAGAGTTTCAAGAGACTACCTTAATTTAGGTGTCAAATCTTCGACTTCACCAAACCACTCAGAGAGCTGTGAAATGTAAACTTGTATTCAGGCGAATGGGATATTCCAGTTGAAATCCATACACCCTCTATGGATGACATGCCCTTAATCTCACACACACGGAGTGTTGATTTCAAATAGAATCACCCATTTAGGTAACTCCAATTGAAATTCTCACTCTCTGAGTGGAAGATGATTAAGGTAATGTCTTCCATATAGGAGGTGTATGAATTTAAACTCGAATGACGTTTACCAGTTTCAACGCTAAAACGCTAAGTGATTGATCAGTATTGAGGTCATATGATCAATCAAGTCAGATAGGTCAGTTATTTCTCATTTAATGTCCATACCATAGTAGGCTTGTATCCCAGCAAATACAAAACTTTGTCCAGAAAACGTTTAAATGTCGGGTTATATAATGGGGTGTAAAACGTTAAAAAAAAGTTGTTTTTTTAATTTGTGAACGTTGCCTTTACAATTTGGCAATATTTTAAAAATATTGTTCTAGTGTTTAATATAAAAGAAAGAAAGAAAGAAAGAAAGAAAGAAAGAAAGAAAGAAAGAAAGAAAGAAAGAATGAAAGAAAGAAAGAAAGAAAGAAAGAAAGAAAGAAAGAAAGAAAGAAAGAAAGAAAGAAAGAAAGAAAGAAAGAAAGAAAGAAAGAAAGAAAGAAAGAAAGAAAGAAAGAAAGAAAGAAAGAAAGAAAGAAAAAGAAAGAAAGAAAGAAAGAAAGAAAGAAAGAAAGAAAGAAAGAAAGAAAGAAAGAAAGAAAGAAAGAAAGAAAGAAAGAAAGAAAGAAAGAAAGAAAGAAAGAAAGAAAGAAAGAAAGAAAGAAAGAAAGAAAGAAAGAAAGAAAGAAAGAAAGGCGTTCGTGATGCTTTGAACACAAATGGAATTATCACCGTTTTAGTTTCAATTCTCTTTGTCTTAAAATGTGAAGCTCATGCAGGCGTTAGCAACCAAGACCTTTCTCGGGTCTTTTTTTAAAATGCACAAAACATGCGACTGTCTGCAGTTCCTTGCCGGAAGAGGAAATTCATCTTTCCTCTTTCAGGTGGTATCATATACCAGCGAATCAGAATGCATTGTACGATCTTTTTCACGACAGGATGACAATTAACCGTCTACATCACGTTATTGCGTAATAGATACCGGATATATTGGGGTTCATCAGACAGTCTTTGTACTATTGAGGAGGTCAGGTTTCTCATAAAGGTATATTTAGTCTGTTTTAGCTATAATGTGTAAAATTTAAGAACTGTGCGCCCATCCAAAGTTACACCCGTACAAAACCACAAGGTTTTACGCTTTTCTTTCCAATAATGAAATCATCATAGAAGAGATACCGAGTTGAAAGTTAGCAAAAACTTACGTGAAGGACGAATTATTACTATCTGAAGAAAAGTCATCCTGTTGTTCTCCCGTCGCAACAGGAGGTTCATATTTTACATGTATCCTTTTATTGAGAGACCAATCCTACTGCAATTATGTCTTTAGTATAGTTCATATTAGATCCCATATTTTTGTGAATAAAAACGCACCTTAACACGAAATGTAAAAGATACCCTAACAATTATTGCACTCCTTTATCATGTATATGAATCGATTTGAGCTGTCAGCTGCTTGCTCAAAGAAAACAAATTAAGTTTTATACAAGACCCGTGTCCTTGTTTTCTGACATATTCAAATCTGGAACATTTTTGTGTTTACCATACTCACACGTCGGCTTCGCTGGTTACCGATCAGCACTCGGTCAATCACAAACATACTGCTTACTTAGAGTACCAAGAACTGAGTCATGTTATCTGTGCGCACTTCAAAAATCATAGGCGACATATTGTGCAACTTTAGGGTTGACCAAGTATTGTTGGTCGAGGCAGCCGAAACGATCGATTTACATTGTCTAAATTAACATGATTCATAATATATTACTGAAAAATAACACCTTTATGTTTTGCAGAAGTTCAGCCTACAAATCATATACTTGAAAACTTTGCTTGATTTATTGTTGTTAATGAGTTATGTTCGTTTTACAAAGGTGATGTGGTTTTAGCTCTTTTAACAACATAACTCAAGAACCACAAAAGTATATCTCCGATATTTGAATCCTTCTATACGCTCGCTATGAAATGATCAATGCAATTTTTGCCAAAGCTCACTACCATTCGCAGGATGCTGCGAACGACCAAATCTCAACTGTTGAAAATAGTTACTAACCTTAAAACATTTTATAACTGAGATTCATTCCTTAGAATAATTTATATGCTACCCAGTGTTTATTAATAACAACTACTCTTGCCGGGCAACATTCTCTAGTATTGATGCAGATGACCAATGATTGGTGACTTCCCGATTCATTTGAAAACAGACCCTAAAGATTCCTTTCAGGGAAGCAAATGTATAGAGCACATCTATCGTAACCAATCTTATTACTAAGTCAGTCTACTTCTCTTCTTCTAAAATATCTTTGTTTATAATCTGTTTTGTATTCGGTCAATGCACACCTATTATCATATCAATCTATTGTCCTGGTTCAATATCCTGTTTAATCAGACATTATTACTTTCTGCACTCCAAATTGATTACTCGAAGCCCAGCCATACGCGAGGGTGATAGTTGATCGGTCATGTTATCTGTAACTACGTGTTCTGTATCCCGTTATATAAATGAAGACCTGAGCGCAAGAAGACCGCAAGTCCACTTGGCCCCTCAACATGTATACACTAAAGTTGCGTATAGTTTCTTATAGTTTGGTAATGCTTTATACATGTTCAGGGGCCAAAACAAATCTTTCACAACCTTTCATGATGTTTTCACCCTGGAATATGTGTTAAACATTATAAAACCCTAATAAACTATACGTAACTTTAGTGTATACATGTTGAGGGGCCAAGTGGACTTACGGTCTTCTTGCGCTCAGGTCTTCAAATATGATCTATTGGTAGAATCGTGACCAATGTTAAAAGCTGTAAAATCCTGCGAATATTATAATTGACGTATACGGTATAGCGTTTAGTTTTGATACCAAATCGCAATGTTTGATCAATTGAAATTGTTGATCAAATAAACTTAAGGTACCATCTTTAGAGTAAAATGATTGTTTGTCTTTTATTCTTTATTTACTAAAATTTACAAAATATTGCCCTTTTGTAACGTTTATATAGTCACTGACCAATTGTTAGATCTTTTTAATTTTTTAGATTTTCTTTTTTTTCTTCCGAAATGATAATATGCAATCATTATGAAAGTTCCCAGTACATTTGATCGCGAAAAACATTGGGAATTTGCAAAGAAACAACATCATAAACTTCACCTCTATCACTCGAAATATCTCATACTTTTTGGATTAGGACGGCGAGTGCGACTTCGGAGTTAGTCTCCTACGCAGCCAGTTTGGTTACGTGTGGAGACTACGATTTGTGATCGTTCCGACATATTATCATAATCTGAAAAATTATAATGAAAATCATCCCGTTTTACTACAAATAGGGCGAATTTGACATTTTACTCATAGATTTAAGTTGTAACACGTGTTAGTATTACAAATATGCCAAAAAAATCGGTTTTGAAAAAAATAAAGGTATTTTCTCTAAAAAAAAGATCGTATATTAAGGCTTTAAGTGTGTAATTTCATCATACCACGATTGGCAGGCAATTATATTAGTTTGAAACTAAATTATTCACCCATAATGTTTACGATCAATTAAAAGGTATGATTCTTACAATTCCAGACCCAATGTATTTTCCTTGCATTGATTGTATAATCTATATCTGGCATTATCTAGTAGATTCCAAGCAATCTTGGGCGGTTTCACGAAAAGGTTAAGGGCACTGGATTTCGACCATGTCCCCAAATGGGACCATTATATTTACATTGATCTCTCTTTGTAAAGTCAAAATAGAAGAAGAATTTCATCTGCATAAAAGTAGAGATTACTCCCAATTCTCCCAACCTAAGAGTTGAATCCAATAATGTGCTTTTATCACCTTGGTCTGGGGCGGACATTTTAAAAATGAATTTAGAAGAGCAGCAGCGACATCACTTGCATTACATTCCAGATGTTAGATCTACATCATATGCAAAATTTGAGGAAATTCGCACGAGTCCGTTTTAGTTTAGGGCCATTTGCCTATAACTGGTCTTTACATGTAGCCCTATGGAGAGAGTGCCCGTTGAGGGCGCTAAAACCCCCATTTTAGGAACAAAAATGTGATTTAAAAAAACCGGACTCGTGCGAATTTTCTAAAATTTTCAGAGTATGTAGTATGAACATGTAGAAATATAATCAATTTTGAAGTTGCCCTACCTGCTCTTCTCCGAAAAAATAAAAAGTCCTATACCTCAATAATAATGAAACCTAGGTGTTATACTCATAGACGGGATCCCGAAGGGCGTCCTCCCTGGTTGAAGGTGTACGGAGATGTGTCACGGTTTGGGGGTACCTTTCCAGCGATTTTAGTATATTGATGGGTAGGTTTTCAACGCGACCATATTTATAGTTTGCTCCGCCGTTATTCACACACATATTTCATCCATGCTTGTATACGTTTGTTAAGAGATAAGACCTTCTCAATAATTTGAGGGACCATGTTTCACTTCTCTAAGCTAAAGAGAAGAGAAATGCATCGCATCACAAAATAATAAAATAATAATAATAATAATAACAGCTCCCCTACCCGAATAATTTTGCTTCAACCTAATAGTTGCCTGCCAATTTCAACCTAATAGTTGCCTGCCAATCGTGTTATGATGAAATTACACACTTTACCATCGTCTACATGTACTAACAATTGATAACAACTTATAAATCCAAAATTTATTTATTTTATTATTATATAAGTGACTAGATTAACATTACTTATGGGTAATATTTACACACTTTTAGCAAAATACATTTTGCTCTAAAGATGGTACCTTAATTTTATACAGAGGAGATCCACGATTTCTTTTCGATTGATCAAACATTACGATTTAGTATCAAAACTAAAAGCTATACCAAATAAGTCAGTATTCCATATCCCACAGTATTAGATTCACAGGATTGTACCGCTTTTAGCAATCGTCACGATAGATCAAATTGGTGGAGGACAAAGTCACATGATATTTATATAAACAAAGTCACGTGATATTTATATAAACAGACCTTAACGGGACACAGAAACGTTAACAGATTGTTAACGAAGATAAGAGGGCACCGATAGTTCTATATGACCAAATTGGACGTGGTGCCTTAGTAATAAGGTTATGATGGATGCAGTTTCTATATTTGCTTTCATGGTTGTAAAATAATTGTAGGATATAAGGGCAACGTTAGGGTCTGTTAGCAAACGAACTGAGAAGTCATCAACCATTGTTCATCTGCATAAATACTAATGAATGTAACTCCGGCAAGAGTAGGTTTTATTAACAAACACTTGGTAGCCTCTTTAAGACGGTCTTTCCTATATGTCATACAAATTATGCCTGGGAATAAATCTCAGGTATAGGATGTTTCGAGTTTCACAAAATGTCGCCTATATTTCTTCAGGTGTATACAAATAGGCTCATATATTTCATTGGACAACATGACTCAGTTCTTGGTACCCTATGTAACTTAAGTAGAATGTCTATTGACCGATTGTTGTGTTGATACTGCGAGGCCGATGTGTGATATGACAAAAAATGTTTCCGATTTGAAAATGTCAGATAACAGGGACACGGGTCTTGTATAAAACCTAATAATGTTTTCTTTGAGCAAGCAGCTGACAACTCAAATCGATTTATATGTATGACAAAGTATGGCAGTAATTGCCAGGGTATCTTTTCCATGATGAGATGTATTTTTATTCAAAGGAATATGGGACTTATCATACAAGGTGTCGTATAAAAAGGTTACGTGTAGAAAATAAACCGCATTTTCTGATGGTACAACAAAACAATTTTTTAGGTCTTATTTATTATCTTATGCTTATTGTCTGCTAAGTTTCAACTCCGTTGCTGAAAGAAACTTCACTTATGACCGCAAGATGACAGTGTCAAGGGTGGCTAACCATCAAATATTGCACAACGAGATTTGCGCACAAGCACATGTTTGTTTTCATATTTTTCTTTATTACCTTTTTTTCATGCTTGAAGTACTAAAATACCCCACCGCAAATGCACGGTGGCTAAGACACCGGTGATATAAATGAACCTCGTATACATTACATCACGTAAACAGATTGCTCAGGAATGCGGGAATAGGGGCTAAATACGCAAGGTGGGAACTCGATATTCACAGGGGTACTATAATAATAGAGAGTACATTGATTATTCCTTGAAAAGGACATTTTGTATTTGTTAACATGAACTTCCAAAATCTACATGTAACCCTTTTTTGGGACACCCGGTACGTGTAATGAAGACACTGCATTAGTACTGATTAAACCCATCATGATTTACGATATTTTTATGATGAATTAGGTTAATAATTCTGATTATTTTATGGCGTATTTGTAATGTTTACCCATGTTCTAACTTACACCTGATTGGAATCAGTCGAATTAATTGTACTTGAAGGAATACACAGCAAATGTTGAATTAGTATCGAGATTCATTTAGACAATCATTGAACACCACAAATAAAACCGTCAAATAGTAGTAGGGGTTATTTCTTCTTCTTTTTGTACAGTTCAACACCCCTGGTGGGGAAGACGAACCGGGTTGTGGTTTTTCATTTTACCTTATCATTTTAGTATATGATGGCCAGAAAACTTTCCTGATAGCCATTTCCTAATATTATTACATACATTTTGGTAGAGAATATCAAAATTTAAACTTAATCGATATTGTTTATTATGGTTTTAATACTTGTGTTCATGTACCTTGGTTCTTTTCCCTTGTGAGTAGGCCCTGTGGTAATAAGAAAAGGGCGCTAGATGTATTTTACATTAAAGTGATAATACATTACTTGTAGAAGTTGTAGAATTATATACACGAGTTCAATATAAAGTTGTTTTGATTTCAATGCAATTAAGAGATAATATCAGCTACATGCTACAAAATAAAGAAAAAACACGCGCAATACTGAATTTGTATTAAAATATCGTCTTGTCATCTTGTATGGAATGGGAAATTGTTGAATAGATAAGAGCTTTACAATATATTGTAATCAAATTTCATCATAATGCAATTTTCCTACTTTCTACCGTTATCCCAGATGTCGTGCAATAAATCTGTATCTCAAGAATAGCCTTGGTGCAATGTATATCAAATTTACGATTATTCTTAATCTATACATTAATATGTCAAACATGGGTATTGGACTTATATTGGAAGCGCACACACTCTTTTATATGCCGGAAATAATTACTAATTTATCACCCTTTCTTTGTAATCGGTAGTAGTTCAAAACTACGCAACTATTTCAATTTGTTCAGAGCTGTCTGACAGCATACTGTGGCAATCAATATGCTGCAATATGGATTCCATTGGTGTATTATTCATGAAACAAAACAACCATGTTAACACCTGTTTATTGATGATGTTAAAAGACACCGACAGTCAAATAAGGCATTTAAACATATTCAATACAAATACTTTTGGTTTATTGGATGACAGATGGGGCTCTGGTGCTAATAAATCAAATTCTTATTGTAAAAGCATATAATTAACTGTGAGCAACATGTTTTATGGAACACTTTTAAATTGCATCGAACATGTCTCACGCACCATTATCATAGATAGTTGAGAATACATGTTGTTTGCGATGTGAAAAGTTATGCATGTCACAAAGTTTATGAGAAGTGTTATCAATCTGATCAGTATTCAACATAAATCCATTTTATTTCCATGTAAAAGTATGTTGCTGCTGTAACGTTGTAAGTTTGACAACTGACGACAGTAAAAGTTGATATAACTTTGCAAAGTTGCAAGAATAGGAACAACGTGATGGCATGTTGTGAAATCAATGAACAATTTATTGAAAACTAAAAAAAAACCGCCCGAGCCAGATATCATTGATTCGCACTTTGTCGCCTTTCCTTATTATAAAAATAATATTAACTTTGATTGTCATTTAAAAGGCACAAATATTACCTTTTCTTTGAAATTCTATCTAGTTTTCACCAACCTTGCACTCATATGTATTAAGATTTCTTCCATAGATTCCGTTCATGTAGCGCAATGATAGATTTGTAAAAGCTACATCGTGTACAAAAATGTCATTGGAATGCATGCGTGAATCCATTCTAGCTAAAAGCATGACATGACCTACGTGGAGGCATCCACACCTCTTTTGTGAGATTAATAAGTCCACGAGTTATTTGATATATATGCGGTCAGAGGTCTAGAAACCCTAAACTGACAGCAATATATAGAAAATAAAGAGAAAATGATGGGCACGTATATTTTCCTTAGTTAGACTCTTCCTATTAATCCTGAAAAAGGTGATGTTGTTTATAGAAAGGTACAATTTATTATAGCAGGCGGGTGTGTAGTACGTATTATAGATGTCTAATAAATAGTAAATCACTGCCCTCTTGTGACACATAGAACGTCAAACATTGATTTTTGGTTAGAATCAATTCTAAAAACTAAATAAGAAAGGAAAGTACAAATCCATTGTAAATATATATAAAGTAAAGATTAAGATAAATATTGCTGGGCCTCAACAGCTCTCCGTACCCTCGAGTTTTTATCGACCACCCTACCTCTGGGTAAAGTGGTCGGTCAACTTTTAGGGATGAACTTAAGGGGTGTTAAGGGAATCGGATTCCAGAGGGAGGGTGTCTGTAGAAGGCACAGCCATCAGTAAAGGACTAGCTCAGATCGAGCGGCAAATAAGTTCAAAAATTGCGATATTTTTCCCAAATTTGAAACAAATTAGTCGGAGCTGGTAAACGAACGCGGGACCTCGAGGTTGTGAAGCATGGTGTATTACCACTAAACCAACTAACTATTAGTAATCCTTGATATTGCTTAAAGCCTTAGTGTACGATCTTTTTAAATTTTTCTTTTTTTCTTCCAAAATGATAAAAATAGTTAATATACATTTGGACGCGAAAAAGATTGGAAATTTGCAAAGAAACAACATCATAAACTTCACCTCTATCACTCAAAATATCTCGCACTTTTTGCATTAGGACGGCGAGTACGGCCTCAGAGTTAGTCTCCTACGCAGTCAGTTTGTTACGCTCCCTCCACGTGTGGAGGGAGCTTAACCAAACTGGCTTCGTAGGAGACTACGATTTGCGATCGTTCTGACATATTATCATAATCTGAAAATTATGATAATATGTCGGACCAACAGAAAATCATCCCGTTTTACTACAAATAGGGCGAATTTTACAGTTTCCTCATGGATGTAATTTGGAACATGTGTAAGTATTACAAATATGCCAAAAAATTGGTTTTGAAAAAAATAAAGGTATATTCTGAAAAAGATCGTACATTAAGGCTTTAATGGAATAAATCTATACTGTCGATGTTTCTAATGTACGATGCTATTCTAATAGAAGTTTCATAGAAACTAGTACCGGTAATATGCTTGTAATATGGTTATCAATCGATCAATCAATCAATCAATCAATCAATCAATCAAGCAATGTGTTCAAGTAATCAACACTCAATGGATGAATAAACCGATGAATGTTACTAGCTACCTACTAATCTACCAAATAAATAAATATATAAATAAATAAATAAATAAATAAATAAATAAATAAATAAATAAATAAATAAACGAAAGAAAGAAAGATGTGTAATATATTAGTAAGAATACATTTTGCAGAAGGCATTTAGTACTTTTCCAAACATTTTATTATAACTGTGTGTAACATGCGAATGAGCTGTGTTTTAAATATTCGCGCCTAATCAATAATGGGTCTTTCAATCCATTGTCAAACTACTGTGCACCCTGTAGGAGAAGAGTGCCCATTCAGTACATATCATTAGATTTATAAAGTTTACTTCGGGGACTGTCAAATGTCAAAAAATAATTTATTTGTAATAATTTGCCATAAAATGTGTATTATTGTATTATTTGTATTATTTGTATGTCACGAATATTAAAAAAAAATTGATATCAGAAGGACATTCCTCTTATTCAGAATGCAAGTTGATTGTCTGATGTGCTCTCATGTCCCACAAAAAATGCTGTGCAAACGTTGCTGTCAGATCCCTTAACACCCAAATTTGCATTTCCCAACATGTATCTCATTTAATCGTGTGAACACAGAATGCCTGGTTAATTAATGGCACCAAATCATTCTATGTGTCACAAAAGGGCAGTGATTTACCATTTGTTAGATACATCTATAATACGTTGTGTACGCCCATTGGAATTAGACAACTATGATAAATCATGCCTTGTTATAGCCAACACTACTCTCTCATGGTTAATAGGAAGTGTCTAACCATGGTCGAACTAAGAAAAATATACGTGCCCATCATTTTCTCTTTATTTTTTATATATTGCTGTCCGTTTAAGGTTTCTAAAACTCTGACCGCATATATATCAAATATCTCGTGGATTTATTAATCTCCCAACAAGAGGTGTGGATGCCTCCACGTAGGTCTTGTCATGCTTTTAGCTAGAATGGATTCATGCATGCCAATAATCTTTTGGTACACGATGTAACTTTTACCAATCTGTCATTGCGCTACATGAATGGATTCTATGAGAGAAATCTTAATACATATTAGTGCAGATTCGGTGAAAAGTAGATTGACTTTCAAAGAAAATGTTGACACTGTCTTCAAAAGGTAATATTTTTGCCTTTCAAATGATGAAGTTAATATAAGGAAAGACGGCAAAGTGGGATGCGAGTCAACGACCTCTGGCTTGCGTGCTTTTTTAGTTGTTCGCTGATTTTACGATATACAATCACGTTGTTCCTAAGAAACGGCTTCAAAATTCCTGTTCCTAGGGAACGGCTTCAAAACTCGATCGCTAGCATTCAAGGATAATAACTTGTTACACCTAAACCAGTTAACAATCTCCTTCAACTCTTTTATTCATATTATCACAAAGCCTTTGAATATTATTATCAGAAAGAAAATCATTTGTGTCATCTGCAAATAATATAAACGATAGAAGTTTAGATGTTCTGTTAATGTCATTCATATAGACAATATATAGTAGTGGTCCCAGGATGGAGCCCTGTTGCACCGCACACTTTACACTGGTATAAGATGATTTTGCAGAATTAAAAGATACAAATTGATTACGATTTGACAGATAGTTTTCAAACCAGTTATATGGTACACCACGAAAACCATAATGGTACAACTTTTGTAGTATAATATCATGATTAATAGTATCAAAGGCCTTTGAAAGGTCCATGAAGATACTTGCAGTATACATATTTTCATCAACTTTGCTATAACTTTTCTATAACTTTGCAACTTTACAAAGTTATATTAATTTTTGCTGTCGCCAGTTTACACACTAACTACGACGTTACATGGAAATAAAATGGATTTATGTTCAATAATATACGATACATAACACTTCCCATCTATAAACTTTGTGACATGCAGAACTTTTCACATCCCAAATAATATGTATTCTCACCTACACCTATCTATGATAAGTGTGCGTAAGACATATTCGATGCAATTTAAAAGCGCTTCACAAAACATGTTTCAACACAGTTAATTATATCCTTTTACAATAAGAATTTGATTTATTAACACCAGAGCCTCATCTGTCATGCAATAAACCAAAAGTATTTGTATTGAATATGTTTAAATGCCTTATTTGACTGTCGGTGTCTTTTAACATCATCAACAAACAGGTGTTAACATGGTTGTTTTGTTTCATGAATAATACACCAATGGAATCCATATTGCAGTATATTGATTGCCACAGTATGCTGTCAGCACGGTTGTTTGATGGGATCATTTGTGATGCGATCAAGCAAAATCAGTCGGAACTCGGAAATATTGATTTTGAGATATAGCCAAACAAAGGATCTATTTCTTTTTGTTTCCTTTTGTTTTTGAAACACTTTCCTTGGTCATATCTTTGGAACTGGTTGTTCTATTGCAATGGGGTTTTCTGCAAAATCTAGCTTTGTAAATGCTTTTTACTTTTCTATAAGAAACTGAAAATTTAATATTTCCGAGTTCCGACTGATTTTGCTTGATCGCATCACATTTATTAGTTTTTCCAAATTTTAGGCTTAAACAGCTAAAAGTGATATCGTGCTAATGTATACAGATGCTTTTGAGTCGTTTTCAACTTAAATTTCCCCTCTTTTACCAAATTATTCACTTTAATAGTATTTTTAAAAGCTTTTTCGGATATAAAATGTATGTATTAATGCCAAGATTGGTGGCGCTATTTAGTTACTGGTAATTACCCTTTCAAGCTTTTAATACAAATAATTCCTTTTATTTTTTGATAAAATATGTTTATAAAATGTCCTTGTTGCTTGTTTCACCTATTCCAGCTGTTTTAATGGCGGTATTAATCACCTAACCCTTTCAAATAAAGAAATATGATTTAGGATAAATAGCGCCATCTATAGTTTGCATTTAGTTAATAATGAAGCCAATTCTATATACATCAAACAGCCGTGTCAGACAGCTAATACGTTGAATTTCTTTCTGAACAAATTGAAACAGTTACGTATTTTTTGAACTACTGCCGATTACAAAGAAAGGATGATAAATTAGTAACTATTCCCTGCATATAAAAGAGTTGGTGCGCTATGTAAGTTCAATACCGTTGTTTGACATGATAAGGTATAGATTAAGAATAATCGTTATTTTGATATACATTGCTATTCTTCAGATACAGATTTATTGCACGACATTCTAGTATACCCCAGAAAGTAAGAAAATTGCATTACGATGAAATTTGATTACAATATATTGTAAAGCTCTTATCTATTGAAAAATATCCCATTCCATACAAGATGACAAGATTATTTTAATACACATACAACATTGCGCGTGTTGTTTCTTTATTTTGTAGCATGTAGGTGATGTTATCGTTAAATTGCAATAAAATCAAAAAAACCTATATTGTGTTCGTGTATATAATTCTACATATAATCCTATACAAGTTATGTATTATCACTTATCGTAAATTACATCTAGCGCTCTTTTCTTATTTCCATACTCAAAAGAGGAAGAAACTTAGGCACATGACACAAATATTAAAACCACAATACACGCTATCGATCAAATTTTAATGTAGATATTCTTTGCCAACATTTATTCGAAATGAGATTAGAAAAAACTGTCAGTCAAGTTTTTGGTCATCAAAAACTAAATTATTAGGTAAAATGAATATGAATTATACCCCTCTTACTATTAGGCTGTTAAACTGTGGTGCTCAATGGGGAATTTAATCTCTACATTATTTTAACATAATAATTCAAAATTGTTCTGTACTCCTTCAAGCGCAATGGGCTATTCCATTTAAAACCCACACTACCCCTGTGGAAGATTTAACTAAAGTCTTCCACAGAGGGAGTACGAGTAGACAATAGAATAGACATTTGGGTAACTTCCATTTGAAATACCCACTCTAGTTGTGGAAGATAATTATAGGTAAAGCCATAATACAGGGGGTGTTGGTTTCAAAATGATAAAATCAATTACATTTGAAAAAACTCCCCCTAGCTTGTGGAAGATATTTCCAAAATTTTCCACAGGGTAGTGTGGATTTCAACTAGAATATAGCCCAATGAATTAGGCTGATTCCAATCAGTTGTAAGTTGAAACATTACAAATACGCCATTAAGATTATCAGGATTGAAAACAATTAACCAAATGCATCACAAAAACATCGTACATAATGCGTTTAACCAGTACTTCTGTAATGTATTCATTACATGATAAATCCTATATTTTTGTGAATAAAAACGCATCTCAACACTGAACGTAAAAGATACTCTGACTGACAATTGCTGCCATCCTTTATCATGTATACGAATCGATATGAGCTGTCAGCTGCTTGCTCAAAGAAAACAAATAAGGGTTTATACAATACCCGTATCCTTTTCCCTGACATTTCCAAATCTGAAACATTTTTGTGTTTGCCATATCACACATCGGCCTCACATGTTACCGATACAACACTTGGTCAATAGACTTACTACTTAAGTTACTTAGGATACCAAGAACTGAGTCATGTTGTCGAATGAGATATATGAACCTATTTGTGCACACCTCAAAAATCACAGGCGATATTTTTTGAAACTTGAGACATCCTTTTATGATTTGAGATTTATTCCCTAGCATAATTTGTGTGGCACATAGAAAAGACACTTTTTAAAGAGGCTACCAAGTATTTGTTAAGAACAACTACTCTGTAATTGAGATCAATGGTAGCGTCCTGGTTTTGCAGGTGTATATTTAGGACTCGAACAAGTCATTACAATTTACAAAGGTATTCATTTATTCATTATTTAATAAACCGTTTTGCATGAATGTTATAGTTATAGTTTTTAATCAACGTATAGAGTTCTTGTCACGACAACATAATAAAAAAATTAATCACTACCTATAAATTATCATCAAAGATACACTAGAGAAATAGAAAACTAGAAAACAAAACAAAAAAAAGAAGAAGAGAGAGGGAAGGACATCAGACTGAGCTGTGTATAGGAAACATACGAAGTCTGTAACTCTTGTACATAAAATCGATGCAACCAACATCCTATCACTCTTAACTATACAAGATGAACACGAAAGAAATTTGAGAGAACTGAGTGCATGTATAAGGCTAACTCTGAAAACTTGCCTCGGGTTCTATTACCAATAGATTAGGAGGGTATCAATTATGCAAAAGATGCCGCCTTGCATTCAACTCAATCTAAAAACCTGTATTAAGTGCTGTGATTTGTTTCAAAATAAAGATGAGTACTGGTTTTTAAATAAATGCGTTGATGACAGGTAATACTCAATTTGTATGCTTTGTAGTTTAGATCCAGCGGCAATGCTCTTCAATAAGATCAAATTTTCCTCCTCGACAACATACAGGGTATCTCTGAAAGAATCATACCATCAGAAAATTAACATATTTTTAGCATTTTAATGCCACAACAAAACGGAACGCATTAGTTTATATTATTGCGAAATTTACATATGAAGAGCTTATTTCCAAACCGTGTAAAGTCCACAACCCCATGTGTCTCATTTAATTGTGTAATACAATCACAATTACTTTGACAAGTTTGACATTAGCAACAATGAGTTGTACCATCAACACGCTATTATTTACCATAACAATGCTGCATAACAATATGCAGACTATTGTTCTCATTTGGGAAACAAAGGCCTCACACAGTATTGTTACTGTGCATCCATCCACTGTTTGCTTTGTAAAGGTGCATCCAACTATAATAGCATCACAACCCATTGCAATATTGCACAGGGAAATCAGATACATGGGTTTGTAGACTTAACACGGTATGGAAATAAACTCTTCATATTCCACATATGTTTTGAATTTTAAAAATTGACCACTCCGTTCTGGAAATATAACCATTTGAAAATCACATATGTGACCCGGCAGCACAAATGAGCCGTAAATTCCCTAAATTGTATTCTGAGTTACGGTGTAAAATGTGTACGAAGGTCATATTCATCGGTAACTTAAGCTGGCCCGACATCCGTCTCATTTCGATAGTCAAAATCTAATCAATAATCCTATTGTTGAAGTGGATAATAAGCTTCTACCTTAGATGGCTATAGAACTTTTAGTTTTAGGTCTTTGTTTGCTTATATTGCTAAATCCTGTTCAAGTGGTGGGTTACCAGGCATTGTATTTTGTACAGGTATGCATGACCAACAATTAACAATGAGAGAACTTTCTTAAACCTCGTTGACTTGGGGATGATTTGAAATGACCGCCAATTATGACTGTTTGATATTTATTGCCAACAATGTGGAAAAAGAGACACATGTAAAAACGTAAAAAGCTATAATTTTGTTGAAGGAGCAAAGTTTAACAAACCATAACCCCGCTTCTGGATATCGTTTGAAGTCAAATGATATACCATTTTTAAGTTTATGATGTTTATTTTTAAACACGAAATAAAACAAAATTGACCGGGGAGGAATTTACGGCTCATTCGCCGTGGACGGTCACATATCATTTAATCCAGTCCACGAGTCATAAAAGTGTGCATTGAGCCATTCACGCCGAATGCTATGATACTTCAGGCACAGCTCATTGACTTCTGTATTGGATTCGTGGATAGGATTCAAAATGAGCTGACATCGTAAGTCTTATATGTATATTAACCCTATGATAACTACCTGCCGATTGGCTAAAATGAATATTGTGACTAATTTTGAACCAATCAAAGAGGGTATTAATAATGTCCAAATGCAAGTTTTACCATAAATAGTTTTAAAGCCTAGTCATAATTGGCAATTGAAACGAGCATTTCAAGTTATCAACCAATCAGAAATGCTGTTAGATGACCAGTAGTGTTCAGGGGGTTGAGGCAACTAAAGCTCTCACAAGAGGAATGATATGGAATCTGTAAAGGAGATCACAAGGTTTGATATAAGGGATATCATTTCGTCCCATGTGTTTGATTTTTCTCGGGTGGGAGAAAACACCAAAAACATTAGTTTCGATATATTATTAACCTTAACTCAAGAACTACAAGACCTGTGGAAATGTAAAAAAATATTGGCTTCCTTGACTCATTTCCTATATGATCAATGTATTAATATCAAATAAATAAATGAATTAATTAATTAATAAGTATACTGCAGTATTGTAGTTAAATGGCTATAAAAAAACTGGAAAAATTAAGCTTCTGCCATCCCACATGCCTTAAAGCGTGACATCTACATCCAGTTAATGCAAATGAAGCTACTTAAGTATTCATTATTCATAGCCAAAAGAAACACTTGTCACCTCGACAGATTATGCAAATTAATGAAGAGCTTCAATCCAATTTGATCTTGTTACACGTCTTGATTATAGGTCTCATAAATATTCATGACTCGTCTTCATTAAAGATCTCATAATTATTCATGACTTGTCTTTATTAAATCATATTATTGTAAATATCGCGTCACATGTTTTTGTGTTATTTATGCCGACATGTGCAGTGATATTGATCGCAAGGAAAAGTGCATATTCTCTGAAATTAAATCATTTGGCATCAGGATTTGATAATTATATCTATAAGTTTACATGCACTGTCGATGTCTCATTGAGCGATACGCCTATGTCAATAAGACATAGCGTAAGATTATAATGTGAGATGAATTGACATGATCCAATGGCAGTATAGGTGGAATCTTAACATTTAATTATAGCTCAAAATTGTGTTTTCGCGGCACTTAATGATTTCATATGCACAAGTTTGATCAAAAACCACCAGAAAACTTTTCAAGGAATTCAAATTACGTTTGATAGAACCTGCTCAGGTTTCATGCACTATTTGGCTATTCCAATTGAGATCCACACACCCCGATTGAAGGCATTACCTTAATCTTCCACACAGACAGAGTGATTTTCAAATGGGATTACCTGAAATGGTGACTAACTTTGATTTGGTTACTCCCTGTGTGAGAGATTAAAGTCACGTCTTCCATAGGTGTATGGATTTCAAAAAGAATAGCCCATTATACCGTATGCTAAGATATTCAGCTCTGAGACATTTTGTCTTATCCAATTTGGCGTTGTCATTTTTTATTAAATCATCCAAAATCTATTTTATGCCAGTTGCAGCTTAAAATTCTGAGAGGCAATGCACACGCATGCATGGCGGTAACGAGACAACATTCTGAATAATTGCTTCAAGTGAGCACAAAAAGTGCGTATTGATTTTTAACGCAATGGTACTTCATTTTACAGGTACACTCTCTAAACGATAGCCTACTGTTAAGGCATCGGATAGCAACGTTTGCACAGTATTTGAGTATCGCGAATTTTAAAAAAAATCAAAATTATATCAGAAGGACATTCATCGTATTCGGAATTCAATTTGATGTGTTTGTTGTGCTCTCGTTTCCCACAGAAAAATACTGTGCAAACGTTGCTATCCGATCCCTTTAACAAAACATTATATTCTTCTAATGACCAAATAAGGAAATGCAGAAACTTGTTGCACTTTATGCAAACTTTTATGCCAAATTACATGCATCAACAAAATTGTATAAACAAAATATGAACAAAAACTGATCAATGTTAGTGTCAGCAGAAGAAAGTATATCCAATTAAAATATTGAAATCTGTTCTTTCAAAATTTCCTGTTGTGTGTTCCTTGGTTGTTAGTTGTTAGTAAACATGGTAAATCTTATGGTTCATTGGTAATCTTTAGATAGGACAAGCCATTTCGTCAAATGTTATTGCCACAGCTCGGGAATATTATTCCTTGTGTGTACTTATCATTGAGGCATATTTTTCGGATAAGAGCAGGTAGAGCAACTACTTGATTATATTACTACATACTCTGAAAATTTTAGAAAAATACCATTGGCAATTTAAAATAAAAAGATTTTTCTGTTACTAAAGTGGTGGTTATAACGCCATCAACGGGCACACTCTTCACAATACTACATGTAAAGACCATTTATAGGAAAAACGGCCCTAAAATAAAAACGCCCGGTTCTTTTTTGCCTAACTTTTGCATATGATTCAACATCTGGAATGTAATGCAAGGGGTGTCAATACTACTCTTCTAAATTCATTTATAAACTGTCCGCGCTAGACCAAGGTGATGTTCGAAATAGGTTAAAATCGTTGGTGACAATATTTTACCGGCCCTGTTATTTCGCAGGGCAGCGTATTGGCAGACCCGCAATGATTTGAACGTGTTTGTTGTCTGTGATTAAACAATATTTTCCATTCAATATGCTATATCTACTGATCGCGTTCTATGCAGCGTCATAAATTTTGTCCTCGTAACGGCAAATATAACAGACGCCCTCTTCTGTTATCAGCTAAATTGACTCAAATGTCATTGTCTCTTTCGTGTTTGTCACATTGTTGCTTTTCATTCTTCTCTTTTCATGCAGAATGTTATGGTCAAGTTGCCTATTAAACGGTAACAGTGTTTCGTTTTTGTTATTATTTATACAGGAGCCCCAACAAAGGTTCGAGTAAATTTAGTAGTGATAAGCATGGATTCCGTGACAGAAGTATCCATGGTAAGTATAGTAATATAATCATTTCAAATCGACCAATGGTATTCTTTTTTCATATTGCTTTGCCTGAATATTGATACTGATACCTACTTTGAATTTCGGGGCAGTGTTTATAAATAGCGCTTTGGTGCCGCGATGGGCAAATTTATTCATAGAGTTTCTTGAACACCAAGCTATTGCGACCGCGTCTATCAAGCCGCGGCTCTGGCGCCGCTATGTCGACGATGTCCTTAAGATAATCAACAATGGTCAAGTGCAAAAATTAAACGGACCATCTCAATAAAATCATTGACCAAACAGAGAGTATCAAATTTACGTTCGAAGACGAGAAAGAGGGCAAAATCCTTTCTTAGACACTCTTATATATAATCAGAAAACCCCGCGGCTCAATAAAACTGCTGGTGTACAGAAAGCCCATCCATACTGATCAGTACCTTGATTTCAATTAAGAGCATCCTCTCCATCAAAAAAATGGGAGTGATCAGAACCCTTTTTGATCGTATGAACTGTGTCATTACAGAAACAAGTGTTAAAATAAAAAAGATGAGTATATTCGTACAGCCTACTGTGGCTACCCGAAATGGACGAAAGTGAAAGACCAAATGCAAAACAAAATCCAAAACCAGTCTCTCGGGAAAGTGGATCAGATGACCATATCAGTCACCTGATAAAGTCCTCCGATGTGAAGGACGAAATATCGTAGTGAGTAAAAATTGACTGAAATTCGACTTATATCAAGAAACTAAAAAGTAAACAATTGTTCGCTTTGCTTTGTCATAGATGTGAGCCTTTGTTGAGTATAATTAAGAGAAACAATGCCGGAATTAGGAATAAAAAACGGGATAAAAAACCATGGTCAACTACAATCAATGCACCTTTACATCTAATATCACTATGGACCACAATGGCCTCATTCCAATGACATAGTTCAATAACCTCAATAAAACAATCATAGTACAGAATTTGACCTCAAGTTGCAGAGTATGAGTTTTTGTACCCAAACCCAAGGTCATTCAATGAATGTGCAAATGTATTGGAGTTATAGAACTGTGCCCCTCATAGATGAGCATGTTGTGGATCCTAGTGTATGCATGACTGTTCGCATCTCATATTCTCAGTCAGTGATGGTATCTTCGGCCTTATGACGCGTGCCAAGACCCATTTCAATCACATACGTATTTTGGTCAAAATAAGGTCAAATGTAAATAGGAACTTCCTTTTTTTGAAGTATTAATCACGATGTAAGTTTGAAATAGCACAACAACCGATGCCTCAGCATTAAACATAATTTGGAAGCACATTAATCACAAAATTAAGTAAGTTATATTCATGTATGATATCAAATATATGATATAAATTTCATTTGTTTAAGGGGTACTACACCCATCACATTTTTTGCGGGTTTTTGCATTTTGTGAAGAAATGAGAAAAAAAATTGGTCAAAGTGGTATGCAAAATGAAGGGGCAAATCTTCTCGTTCTATTGGTGGTATTGATAATAATGTAGCTTACATGCTTTTAATTGTACAAGCCAAAGAGAGGTACATGATGACCCCATCACAATTTTGATCATATTTGCAATTTCAGAACTGCTGACGTGAATCCACTTTACACACTTATTTATCAGCAATGGCAGACCCTAATAGTACCAAAATATTTTTATTTTGGAAATGCATTAATTATGCACAGCTTTGAAAACACAAATATGCATCAATTTCATGTTATCAATGAAATTAAACTTATTTTCCCCCTTCCAGTTGACAATGATATGCAAAATTTGTGTTCACAAGGCAGCACATTTGTTTCAGGTTTGATACGGTTGAAATTAAAGAACAGTCCAAACAGTCAATTTTCAGTATTAGGTGAATTTTTGCTCAGTTTTCTTAGAAAATAGCAAAGCTTACAAAACACGATAATAATGTGAATCGGTATGTTCACAATGGTAAAACCTCAATATTAAACTGTTGGACACACCCTAAAACTTCATGTGTAGTAACGGTTTCGTCACTTACCTGTAGCGGGTGTGTATTCCTTCCACTTTGAGAAAAAGATGAAAAATCCGTGTGAAACTTGGAACTGATAAAATCACTGCTCGCTTCGAAGATAAGCCGACGAAATCGACGCCATATTTTTATAATTGGTTTTGACCTTTGACTAAGGTTGCGCGATACTCGATACCGCGGATTCTCTGATACCGGTACGCGTACGATACCGTACTTTACAGACATGACAGAATAGGCCTAAAGAATTATTTAATGGAACGTATTGAAAAAAATATTAGAAAATTGAAAACAAATATTCTAATCTCTCATTCTCTATTAGCGACTTCAGGTAGCGAATAAATTGTGTGGTAGGTCTAGACCAGGCCCGTACGCAGGATTTTTTTTTGGGGGGGTGCTGATTTTGAAAAAGTGGACTTTTTTCCAAAGGGGGGGGGGGCGATTTTGTGAAAAGTGGACTTTTCCCTCCAAATTTGGACCTTTTTTGGCCAAAAAACTTTTAAAAACCTGATGGACTTTTTGTATACTTTTGCAAATTTGGGAGGTGCGGTCGCACCCCGCACCCCCCTGCGTACGGGCCTGGTCTAGACTATCTCCAACTCTAGTGTGAGCTAGTGTGATGCAGAATCCCGGGTGCAGCACTGCTTATTGGAGTATAAATGATCCAGATCCAGATCTCGCAGCCCAGGCCCACCGCTAGGCCTAGGCCTACATTTAACAGTGTTTTGAATAATCCAATGGATTGTCTATGGGATATGCACTCAGCAGCACATCATGGCGGGTATTGGCGGGGCATGTAGGCCTACACGATAAAACATTTCAGGGTGTGTTTGTTATGTTATATTTATTACAATTAGGTAAAAATCCCGATTTTGAAAAATGTTACGGTGCTTTAAATAACAATTGTTTTCCTAATGAAGGCCTACGTATACATGTAACGTCACAAAACACTTTTCAGCTACCTACCGTATCATTCACATTTAGAAGTGTACCCCCCGGTATAGAAACTAGTTTACGCTGAGGGATGATTTCATACTACAATTTTTAACAAAATAGATTTTTCACACATCTGAGTTTTGGTGACCTTGAGCATTGTAAAGTGGCAATGTTCGATCCCAATCAAAGTAATTGCAAATCTTTTACAAAATATTTTCAGTACAAAAACACGGTTTAAAATATGTTACGAAAGATTTGAAACTAGCCAATTGTAGGCCTATTGGTTTTGTTTACAATCAACACACAAATTGTGTTAATAATGTTTTAAACTTAAATTGTCAACAGAAAGAGTCAGCTGATCATCAGGTTTTATGTCTTCTTTTAACAAGAGTGGAAACAAAGGAACCCGAAGAATGTGCAAAGTTATTGACTTCGGCTAGCATCTTAAAATTAAACTCTGAGTCAAAAATAAGCTTTGTTTCATTAATTAAAAAGAAAGTTGTAAAGTTGTTGTATCTTGTTAGTAAAGTGAAGTTTGCTACTGTTTTTATTATTACCTGTGTTGCGATTCGAAATCCCACAAAGAGTAAGCAAGTTCGTTATTAAATGTGGTAGGCCTCCGTACCCCCCCCCCCTCCCCCAACATACACATTGACTCATTTAAGGCGCGGATTCGGGGGGCTGACGGGCCCAACCCCCCCCCCCCAAAAGAGAAGAGAAGGGGAAGAAAGGAGAAAAGAGAAGAGAAATGGAGGAAAGGAGGAGAGAAACTAAATTGCACGTAATTGAGTAGGCCGATGTCTAAATAATCGCACAGTCGGGACGATTGGAAGTAGGTCCTATATAGGCCTGCGATTATTTTCGGTATTGCTTGAAGGCGGGTCCTCGTCCTAAAAGCATTTGAAAATTACTGCGGGTCCGCCGATATGCAGGGCCCCTCACATTTTGCCACCAAAGTCAGTATTAAGACGGACTCCATACCGACTTCATCGATTTATGCATGCTTTAGTAAATTGCCAATCTCAAGTTTTGCAAATTGAGTTCGGGCCCTTTTTCTGTTTAAAGCAATTGATTCAAATAGTAGTGTAAAAACAATGCACCGAATGGCTTCAATTCGACCTTCATCTTGCAAATTTTCAAACTTCTCAGGGGGAACATCCCCTCAGACTAACCCTTGCGTAGTGGATAGACATATGATCATTTTCGCTCTTCTTCCAACATTTGCAAATTTAAGCCCTATGTTAACACAATTTGCGGTATAGGCTTCAGAGAAAACTTGTCCAAGGAAGGTTTCATGGACCATCATTTAACAAATTCGCGGCTTTTTCAAACTAAAGTTTTACACACTAGTACCAAAATGGTCCACCAAAACACTTCAATTTTCTTCATTTTACACTCCCCTGCGTAATCGATATACAAGTGGCCATTTTCGCTTCTTCTTTCGCCGATTTATGTTTAAAACAATTTATAGGCCTACGACAATAGGGAAACTTGTCCAAGAAAGACTTCATGAACCGCACATTTCACAAATATTCGGCCGCCAAACTAAAAATTTTACGCCGTGAGTAATAGCGCCAAAATTGTCCACCAAATCGCTTCAATTAGATCTTCATTTTGCACCAGTTTCTTATTTCTGAGGGGAACATCCTCCCTCAGACAACCTCCTGCGTCGCGCAAGCTCAACTCCGCGGCCATTTTTTAAATTTTATTTTATTTTTCTAAAAATTCGGCCGCCACCCCTGACTGCTCTAGATCGACAAAAGCTGGTATCGCCCATCCCTATGGAGAGTGACATCCGCTGACATCACAGACCAGGCGGTGATGGAAACGATATCGCCAATTTTGAGGTCGCCATTAGATTTAACACATAATCATGAAATCGTCACAAAGAATTCTAAATTTGTTATGTGGTGTCAAAGCAAAATTATCTTACTTTAAAACCGTCGGGGTACGACAAAGTACCCCACTGCAAGTATGATAATTTTCTATTTGTAATTGCTAACCGTGTAGTTTGGTTTGAATGGGGCTGTCAGTGTATCTTCGCCAGCCTCGTACGTCACGTGTTGCGCTTCCTACGCCGCCTGTCACAGACGTAAAAAGTGGATCGTTAAAAAAATAAGCGTCCTTACCAACCAGTCAACTTTAAGACAAATGGGTGAAAAGACACACTTTTACAAAGTTTTTTCATAATTATTTTTATTTCACATGATCCGTGCATATATCGCCTAGCTATAAATGAAAAAATATTTTTTTAGACCAATCAAACCAATATATGGGTGTAGTACGGCCTTAAACAAACACAAATGACTTTTAAAAACCAAATCCTTAACTATAAATTCACATTGTTTAACAAGTAAATACTCGAGGTAAGTGCCCATTTTGAGGATCTCAACGGGATGAAATGTAATGCTTGTATTCACTCTAGAAGCACGTTCATCCATTCTATTCAAATCATTAGTACCTCTTTACCGAAAGAAAACCGAAATTATGTTTGACATGATATAGTCAGGCTACACTCATACCGAGTTATTTCCGATTATGTAATTCAGCATGGCGAAAGCCCTAGAGTCACTCCACTATGTGTGACAATTCTTCCTTTCAGCTGATAAGTCAAATGTGATCGATAACAATCTCAGGTGAATTATTTCATGTGTGTCTAATGGTTACATCTGTAGATATTATGTAGTAGTATGCTATAAGACTCATCTTTTCAAAGTGAAATTAGAAGTTGTTGATAAAATTATGGAAAGCTGTCTCAGAAAGCATGGAACTAATTATACATTTGTCATATTTGTAGTTCAACGTGTTTTTTTGTTTGTTTGTTTGTTTGTTTGAGTTTAATTTGTTTTTGTTGCTTTTTCCAGGTTTTTTTTAATAGCAAAGACTTATTTCATATACTGTTTTTAGAGAACGAACATTATTTCTTCTTCTTCACAGTGTTTGACATGATATATTCAAGCTATACATTCCGGCTAAAAATTAACCAATTGCATGTTACCGTACATCGTGGATTTAAAATGCATTTCCACGTATAAATACAGCAGATAGCAATCTTTTAATTGCCTTTAAATAGAATATTGATGGTACATTATAAAAGTTAAGTTTGAACAAAAACTTCACACTTTTATAAAACAATGCTCAAGAATCTAGGGAAAAATCACAATAGCAGCTACTGTAATTGAATACTTCTCCCACTTCACTCAGGCTTCTATCCAACACATCCACGGTGACAGAGGGATACATTATGATGGTGACGCTTTCACACAGGAATTCGTGAAAATGTTTAAAAACAAACGAGTTCAGAGCAAAAGATTTTGATCTTTCGCAGCAAAAGATTTTGACCTTTCGCAAAACAGATTTTCTCCGATTATAAAGCCCATGGAGGAAACAAAAATTGGTAAACAAGATGTGTTCGATTGTTTTGCTTTTTCATATTTTCTCATCATCGGATTTTGCGTTATTGTGGCTGACACAACGGGTCTGTCTCTCGCAGCTCGACTGTATTAGGGGCATTAGGCTTACGACAACTATTACACTTTCTTCTTTACATTTAGGTTTCTACCTGTATCTTTTCTTTAACACTCCAGTATAAAAGGCTAAAGAAAATCTAGGAACAAAAGTATGCATTGGTCTTGTTGGTAGGATTATCCCGCTTTTCTGCAAAACCGTGTGTAGCAACGAAGAAGGCCAAATGGGCTATTCCATTTAAAATCCATACATATCCTATGGAAGATATGACCTTAATTTCCCACACTGAGAGTGCGAAATTTAGTTTACGAGATAACGTAACTCCATTTGAAATCTACACCCCGTATGTATATAATTAAAGTCATGAGTTCCACAGGGGGTTGATGAATTATACCTGGAATAGCCCAACAAAAAAAATCCAGCATGGATTCTGCAGATTTAAGTTGCCGTATATCGTAAAGTCACCACGTTGTTATATTCATGTAAATGAATGTTTAAAGAGTCCTAAATATTTATTGAATCGACACAAGAGGACAAAAAAATAAGGTCAAGACTAAAAACGGCCAAAATAGCCAGCAGGGTTTCTTTCACTTTACCTTGTTATTTCAGCTCAAAATGGACAGAAACCCTTCTCAATAGGTATACTATTATTTCAGCATTTTGAGTATATAATAAAAAATTTGAAGGAAATCGTACATTAAGGCTTTAAGACAACTATTACATTTTCTTCGTTATCTTTTATCCTAATTATATCCATTTAAGCTTATACTTGCATCTTTCCTTTAAACACTCCGGTATAAAAGGCTAAAGAAAATCCACAGAATGCATTGGTCTTGCTGGTAGGATTATCCCGCTTTTCTGCAAAGCTGTGCCTCATATATACGTGTAGCAGCGAGGTGAATGAAGAAGGCCAAAATGGCTATTCCATTTAAAATGCATACACATCCTATGGGAGATATGACCTGAATCTCCCACACAGAGAGTGTGAGTTTTATGTAGGGTTCCGTGACCCCATTTGAACTCTACACCCCATGTGTAGGAACTTAAGGTCATGTCTTTCATAGAGGTTGATGAATTTTAACTGGAATAGCCCAACAAAAAAATCCAGCATGGATTCTGCAGATTTAAGTTGCCGTATATCGTAAAGTCATCGCGTTGTTATATTCATGTAAATGAATGTTTAAAGAGTCCTAAATATTTATTGGATCGACACAAGAGGACAAAAAATAAGGTCAAGACTAACATCAAGGGTACGTCAATGAGATTTCAATGATTGTCAATGAGGTCAATTGGGAATACTATTTTCTGGGGCGATAGAGAGAGAGAAAGAGAGTACACCGCAGTACCCAATACTGATAATTTTCTAAAAGTGTTGCTAGAATGAAATAAGATAAGGCTAATTTAATGCACAGGCTAGGAACGCCTGATTAAATTTCCGGAAAGAGCGGAGTGATAGGTGTTTCATACGAAGTTTAAAAGAAATTTATTAATAATTATAAACTGTACATCATAACGTTTTCTGATACCTAATAGGAAGAGTACTTATTTTAATAACCTTATATAACCATGTAGAAAGCCAACAAGTGCATCATTTTGATCAGTTGTACACAACTGTATTTTGTAAACCCATAAGCAGTTACAAAAATCGGCACATGATACTTGTTAATATAGTAGAATATATAGGCATATTTTCCTCTAAATTATTAGAGTTTGAGCAACTATATATTACTGATACAGGTGGCTGTACAAACAAGTATTATTGTAAGACCAATCTATTGTAATGTTTTTTGGAGTCTGTCTGCCTTTCCTCTCTTGAGTAAAAAACGTATTTAGAAGCAATTGCTTGTAGATGGAATTCTACGGTATCATGTAGGGCTAGTTATTTTGTTCCTTTCTATTAGTTGATCGATAAATTCTCATTTGAGGGAGACCTAGTCCATCAAGATATACCCCATGAGAGCGTTAGGAGCGACCATCCCATCGTCATGCGTTGTTGTGCTAGCTAGTGGGTCATATTACAATCTTGGGACCTGGATCATGACAGCCTCCTTTCCCAAACCAACCTTCCCTCTCTTGAGGCCCGTCACGACTCCTTTACGGTGCGCCATGTGTTCAATTTTCATCTGCTCCTAATGTATTCACACCTCATTCACGTTCCAACTCAAGATGTTACCATTCCTGAGCTCTCTACCCACCTTTCGGCTGCCTCACACTTTGTCAAAGAAGTTTCTTCCACCTTGGTCCTATGTTATGGAATGAGCTACCGGAAAATGTTGTCTGTTGTCCCACCTCGTCCGCTTTCAAGGCTGCAGTTAAAGCCCTCCAATAAGTGTCTTTTTTATCTTGTTTTTGCTTTTCAGTTTATTTTTGTTCGCTTTGTAGGGCTTCCCTTTAGTGCTCTATTTTTGCCAAATGTAATAAATAAATAAATAAATAAATAAATAAATAAATACATTTCTTGGTGGACTAGGGAAATTGGGCTTGCTGTAGTTACGCATGGCGCAGGGTGGTGTGACAGAGAACTGTGTAATTTAAAAGTCAAAGTCGGGCGAATTTAATGCACTGATTACGCAAAATGAATACTGCTAACACAATAAATCGTTAAAGCAATAATGTACGATTTCTATCAAAATTAGATTTTTGGTATTCATTAATCAAAATACTGAAATAACATTAGTAATTCTGTCAAAAATAACCAGGTAAAGATATCTTTACAGAATTAAATGTCCTTCTCTTGTATAATTGCAAAATATAAAAAGCATTTATTTATGTTCATTTATTAAACCTCGTCCTATTGAGCCACAATTTGTAGTACAAACTAAGAGAGGGGTTGTTGCAACCCCTCCAGCTAATTGTCAATATTAAGCACCATATACCTTTATATTTGGTACCAATGATTAGCCATAGGTCTCCTCTATCTACATGCGGTAATGCCTAAATAAGTGAATATTCCCCACGTAATGTCGCCAATGATTATCGGCTAAAATTTTTACAAATATACGAAGATTTTTCCTAAGTTAAAAAGTCTATATTTCTTTTAATATTTTAAAAGCAAAATGAAAATCATGGATTTTACTGTAGACACCAATGATGGGCATAGCATCCCTCCGGGGTCATTTTTATATGGTGGGCCCTGTATGTACCCCCGGTAAGGTGCCGGGGTAGATATGTTATCACTAAAATGAGCGCAATAGATGGATCTACGATTAGCTTAAGTCGTTTGGGTTTAGACACGAGAGGTTTTTGACTTTTTTATGTCAGATGATACCCACTTCGTAGTGCTAGGGTTAAATGAATTTATAGTAAGAGCAATTCTGTTGTTCGAGACCAATTCAAGACAACCATTAACTTTATCTTTCTTGAAGTCAATTTATTCTGATTATACATGTACGCTTTTTACAAATGAAATTATTCTATAAAGTGAATCAGTTATTATTTTTATCTCGAGGAAAACGAATGTGCAATGTTAAAGTTCAATTCAATTTTATTCAATAAACTGGATCATTCGTTGATCCTTTTTAGATAAAAATATATTAAAAAGATTTGAATTATTTCAATTGGATTGAGAATGGTGCTAAGCTTAAGTGTGTCCTGATATTATGGAGGAGGTTGCATTATTATTCCAGTATAATTATGTTTAGAATATTCTATTTTTTTAAGTATTCATTTTCACGTGTAAGTAAATATAATACTATGCTGATATAAGGCTGGTGATTTATAAAATGCAATATTTAACCTCTTTTTTACAACCTACGAGCAGATGATGATGTCTTGTCATCGTTGGCCCTTGAACATGTATAAATCAAAACCTCCTATGTAATCTCTTGGTAGGGCCACAAGTACATATAAGAGGTTTTTCCCGGCAAAGATGTCATGAATTAATGTTTTTCTTGACGCCGTCGACCAAACACAAATCAAGTCGCTGTGGAAAATTTAAATATCAAATGAAATGTAGAACTCATTGTAAAATGATGCTTGACCAAGTTTGGCGTCATTACTCTGTTCTCCACATAATCATGGACTTAAAGTATCAGTCCCGGAAGTTCTAATGCTAATTGGTGAATGCTCTACACATGCTAAGGTAAAGAGAGTTAGAAAAACAGCACAAGGGCTCGGAGAGCGAAGTTTACTCAGTATTTTGTGGGACCTGGAAGCACATCAGACACACTCAAATTGCTTTCTGAATTTTTAGGTCTTTTGGAGAAAAAAATGTAAATCTTCAATACGAAAGGTATGATAGTCGGATTTTCCTCCCAGCTGCATACAATTTACGTACAGATCATTAGATTTATAAAGTTAACTGTGGTTAAATGTCAAAAAATATCAAATTTTAATTTGTTTACAATAAATTTTGTATTATATCGCGAAATTATTTGATATCTCAAGGACATTCCTCGTATTCAAAATGCAATTCGGTGTGTCTGATGTGCACTCAGATCTCACAAAAATACGGTGCAGAGGTGGTTGACTGATCCCTGGAGTTAACTTAAATTCAGTAAAATCTTATTCAGCCCGTTTGAAAAATATTAAAAAGTGTTGATTAGCTTAGTTGTAATAATATTATGTATATTATGGAGGAGATTGCATATTCTAGTATAATTGTAATTTATAGGAGCTGTTTAATAAAAAAAAATTCAGAATTGTACATTTTCATGACTAGATTTTGAATCAGCATGAAAGATGCATTAAAATGAGTACAAACAAGTATAATATTGGTTCAGTGGTTCTTGAATATCTTAAAACCTGGACTTTTTATGTTGAAACTAGCACGCAGAGTATTAAACATATTCTCTTTTTCAAGTATAAGGCTGATGATCTTTGTAGGAATGCAATATTAACCTGTTAAACAAAGCATGATTGTTTACCAATGGAAATTAATATCTATTACTCTGTTCGTATTAAATATAGCATAAGCACATTAATGAAATTTCAAACAGAAATAATTGTGGATTGCATTGTTTGCGTAATAAACTGGAGAAAGGTTTGAATTTAATTAATATTTAGCTTGAAATCAAAAAAATATCCTACGGGAAATTCCCAGTGCTCAAATAACATATATTGCATTTCAATGTCCTATTCATAAAAATCATAATTTCCTTATATCCAGCCCAGTCTATTGAATATAAATCACTTCTATTAATATCGACTGAAACACAATACTCTTTTAATATTATTATAAATTTGATGAACTATGTAAACATGTTTAAAGTGCTAATCCTGTATAGCATCGTGGAAGCCTGGGAAAATGGTAATGAAACACTAAGAATATGACTGTTTTCTTTCTTTTAGTCAGGCGTATAAATCTGATATTTAAATGCGGGTACAGGTTGACAAAACCACTCTCCTTCTTTACTATTTATGGGATATTGGCTGCCGAATATCGGACCGAAACTGGACCAAACTAGGTGTCCAATGCTCCATATCAAAATTTCACAAATATTCTCCACAGTACCAGACAATAGAGAGATTGCGAAGAGGCGTTCACTGGAAACGCCATACGGGTTACCTGTTACGGCATTGTGCGGGCGGACCTCATAATGCCGTTCGCCTCGAAACTTAACTACAATAAATTTATGGTGGCGCTATGCTGAAACAAATATATCTATTATGCCCTGCATGCTTTTATCGATTGGTTCCAAACAAAGGATTTTAACCGGTGTCCTTCACCGTAATCATGGCGCAGTCCAGTCCATTCAATCAAATGTTGTCATCAACCTATATGATCGTAGTGCATTTGCTTTGTGTGTGAGACTAAATGTCGCGGTAGATTGGATCATGCTTTTGTTGAATGCATTTGAGTAGTCCGTCATATTCACGGTATGATACGTTATATGCACAGCCTCGATAAAGAGATATGAATCACCATTTCACCCTTGGGTGTATCGAACCCACATTTGTATTGGTATGAAATACGATTGGCTGCATTCAGTCCAGTTTAGATAATAGCATCGATGTTTTGTGGGCTTTGTTTTAAACGAGTATTTTTTAACAGGTGTATGTCATTAGTTGTCTAAATAACCAAAGCAAGAGTTTGGTGTCGGATGGCGAAGGGAGTATGATCAGTAAAAAACAGAGTTTATACAGTTTGTACGAATTTGTGCCAATTTAAATCCACTGGCTTTGTGTTGTGTTCGTTTTGATCGTGGTTCCGTGAGTAAACCAGTTAACTTGGCATCGATCGATTTTGACATCACACTACGACGGCAAATAGTTATACAATCTTATTTCATTCATGGTTTTATTTATAGATAAATAGTTATACAATCTTATTTCATTCATGGTTTTATTTATAGACCACTTGACATCGTCTATCGATATGCATGAACGAGCCGCTACACTGTTCAATTCAGTATCGAAGTTACGTAATGTTACTATGTCAACGGGATCACGCGCTAGAGTAATGAACCACGATCGAAATGATCACCACATAAAGTATATGGCACTCGAAGGCATACCAAAGTAGCGTGATCCGGTAACCAAGAGAATTACGTAACCACTTCGATGCTGAATGGCTTTCTTGTATATGAAATGCGGTAGGCGATTTAAAATGCACGTGCCCTGAGCAAACTACGATGCGTACGCACACTGTAGGGCAAAGAACAATGGAAATGGCACCCCTTTTTGCTTGGTCTAACTGCCCTTTTCACCTGCTAGCTGTACCATCCATTCACTGATTTTTTTTCAGAGCAAACTCTCTGTTTGTGAGACCATTTTCTTTTTACCATGCTGATTATTACACTACTTATCCATGGATCAATTAATTTATTTGCACTTTGTTCAATTATATTTCTCTTCTATCTATAAATATCCTCCATTAAATACTTTTATTACTTTAATTTAATTGATTTATACTTCATATTTATTATTGATTTACTACTATTATTATTCTTATATCATTTTCAACTCTAGACATGATATATTGCGTGCTCCAGTTCTATTTGTTCATGATTGAGTGAACGGGTGAATCTTTTTCTTCTGTTCATCATTGCTCTTTTCATGCTCGCTTACTGCTTCGTGCATCATGCATCGATTATGAGTTAATGACTCGTCGTCACAACGAATTCTCCCGGAACACTGATCGAAAAGAAAGACATAGAGATAGGTATGTTGAGTCGTGACCTTAAAATGACCTCTGATGACCTTGAAATGGCTTTGGTCAAAATTGTCTTTTTGTGAAAAAATATAGGCACTAAGTTTAATGACAATCTAATAAAAACAATTTGATTTTGACTTGACCTCTGATGACCTTAAAATGACCTCCATCGTGTTGTGAATCATATCAACATCACATAAATCTAATTTCATTCAAATTGGATAAACTTTTAGAATTACCCCCAAAACAGACCCCTCCCCATGTTTAAGCCACCTGTAATTATAACCCTATGCACACGATGCCATTGTTCTGATGATCACAGCACTTAATATGCAGCAAAAGGTTGTTTTCAGTATAAATAAACTATGTTTGACCCCTACATGATCTTGAACTCAAAATCTGTTACAATATAGACACCAGGCTAATGTCAATGCTTATGTGTCAGTCGCACCTCTGTATACCATGTAATCTGCAGGAAAAGAAGCATTTTGAAGCTCTTTGTTATGTACTGGAATTACACCCTTAATGACCTTTGACCTCAAATCTGTGCTTACCCTATAGGCCCGGCTATAGCCAAATCTCAATCCCATAAGCAAAACACTTTGACAGCTGTTTAACATGTTTAAAACAATGAAAAAGCAAGCCGAAAATGGCGTTGCATGAACTTCTGTCCCCCGTCCCAAAACAAAATTCAACGGCAAATTTGCCGTAACACGACTCGATCTTGCCTAAAACGCCTCTTCGCAAGATGATTTTTGGACGGCATTTTCCACACACAAATGAATAGGTAATCTTCCCGTTCGAATTCGCGTCGAAAAAAATCGAAATTTATTCACTTCTTGCTGGTCTATACTAGGTCAAATTGTAACCCCCAAAATGGATTTTATTACATGTCGAACTCTACTTGCTCTATTAGGATACTTTGATTCGCTTCATAACAAGACAAACATAACATTTTTCTGCATTTTATAATGCGTCTTTTTGTCATTTTGGAACGTCATTTTTTGCTACCAACCGCAACGTAATCGCCTTACGGTAATTCCACGATTGACCAATTCACAATAGATTTCACCCTCTAGAGGGCACACTAACCTATTTTTGACTAATGTAGTTTGCCGTTGCCGTTCCCGTATCACGTTTCACGTAAATTTCGCAATCTCTCTATTGTACATTTGAGACGGTGGTATACACTCGCAATGGTGAACATTGTCTGCTACTGTACAAAAATCGTCTATTTATAGAGGGCGCAGTGTATTTTCTCGATACGAAGCGAAGTAATATTTTCCTTTGAAGATATCCATGAGTCTCATATCAAAAATCATTTCAACGTAAGGGAGGGTCATGATCGCATTTATGACATGTGGTTCTTCATTTACCATAGTCCAATGCGTGGTATTAGAGTCAGTATTATCTTACAATATACCAAGCAAACACAAAAGTGATCCAGCGCTAGTTGCGAATAAGCCTGATGCCATACTGTTGTGTAAAGTAAAGGTTTTGATGTATATTCAAATGGCCTATTCCAGTTGAAACCTAATGAAGACAATATCGTAATCTCCTACAGATGGGGTATGAATTTCAAATGGGGATACCAGAATGGGTGATTTTTTATATCTACACTCCCTATATGAAAGATTAAGGTCGTGTCAACCATTGGCGTGTATTGATTTTAATTGTAAAACCCCTAATAATCAGTGCTAACCCTTACCATGAATCAATAAAAAAAAAAATTGGTGCTAAATCTGTGTTTTTGTTTATCAACTTGGGTGTAGATTTCAAATGGAGTCACCCATTCAGGTAACCGCATTTGAAATTAACACTCCCTTTTTGGAAGATAAAGGCCATGTCTTGTATAGAGGGTGTATGGATTTCAGCTAGAATAAAATTTGGCAAATTTCCAACTATTAACAGAAATCGTATTTGGGGCAAATATTAACATATTTACACGTGAAACACAATTTTCTAAAAACGCACTTCATTGGCACTTTTTTCAAGAGAGAGATAGTAGTATCGGGGTATTTCGGGTATAAGATCAAGTTATGTTTAAAGGGTTTTACCCATTGTGAACACATGCACATAGATTCACGTTGATACACAAATTATCTTATATTGTTGTAAGCGCAATTGGTTTAATCAATCTTTGATTTGCCTTTCGTTTGTTTTGCAGATTAAAAGAAAACGGTGATAAACTGAATGTGCAATGATTCCGATACAATTTTCAAATATTATAAACACTTTTGAAAGGTATAACTGGAAACTCTAGATACGATAGATTAAACAATGTATGTGCAATTGATTTCAATTCAACTCGTGTTGCTTATTTGCATGCTTTAGTGCTTATTGAATATTTCAACCATTGTCATGTTCCTTATAAGGTAATCTTGATTTACGTGGAAGTGAAGGCTAAGAACCTCACTCAATGTTTTCTATTAACCTTGAAACGGCATGGGGCATGTCAACAAATAATGGCACAATGTTCCATGTCGAAATTGAATTTTTCCCCAAAGGGGCATGCTTATATTGAACAAGATCCTTTGGTATTACCAGCTGCACACGCAACGTTCAAAGAAGGTAGTAACAATATCCCACAATACATCTTGTTTAGTTCTGTTCGTAGTAACGCGTACAGTGTGATCTTAGAGAATCAAGCCACAACACATCACATACTGCTATATAATAATGCGTCTACAATTACCAAATGTCACAATACAAGTCCCACAATACATTACGTAGTGCTATAGTAAAGCATCCAGTGTGATATCAGAGAATCTAGTCCCGCAATACATCACGTACTGCTAGCGTAACGCACCCGTGTGATCTTAAAGTATCAAGTCCCACAATACATCACGTACTGATATAGTAATGCGCCCAGTATGACCTCAGAGGCAAAGTATTACAATACATCACGTACCGCTATAGTAATGCGAGAGAATCAATCCCCACAATACATCACATACTGGTACACACCGACACCGCCTGGTTAATAATTACATTGTACAGCAGAGACACTAAAATCAATACCCGGGACCGATACACGTGAATGTGCTATGCATGATTTGATATTCAGACGATAAATCTTTGGATACCGGGGTAGAAAATGATGAATATCTCCCGTATTTTTTTTTATTCTAAAGAAGCCATATTTCGATGCTTGCACTTGAATATATGTGTTGAAAGGATATGATAAGTCGTTAGCTTGCGTATTGAGAAAGAATCGTGCGTATTGAGCTCAAAAACTGACAAAAAATTCTGAATTTATATGTGCATAACTATAGCAAAGCGTTGGCCACACGTGGAGGCAGTCTAAAAGCAGATGACCTCATGGAGTATACCATGCTCACTGACATCTACAGAGGTCAGTTACCAGGCAATTGTCAATAGCCTTAGTCGGATATCCCTCGGCCCATTATGCGTCTGAAAACTATTAAACAGGTCGTAACAAAATGGCCATGCGTGGCTGTGATTCAACCTACCATGGCGATTTCGGCCATGAAGATATCGGGGCGGTGACATTGTGTGGTACTGCTATACAGTAATTCGTCTATTAGTAGCAAATCTCACAATACATCACATCCTGCAAGAGTAACGCGCCCAATGTGATCTCAGAGAATCAAGTCCCCCAATAACATATCACTTAGTGTCATTGTAATGCGTCTAACCAGTATCAACTCCCACAATACATCGCGTACTTCTAGAGTAACGCGCCCAATGTGATCTCAGAGTATCAAGCCCTACAATACATCACGTACTGATATATTAATGCGCCCAGTGTGATCTCAGAGGCCAAGTATTAGAATACACCACTGCTATAGTAACGCGTTCAATGTGATAGCAGAGAATCAAGTCCCACAATACATCATGTACTGCTAGAGTAACGCTCTTAGTGTGATCTCAGAAGCCAAGTATTACAATATATCACGTACTCCTATAATAGTATTGCGTTCAATGTGCTCACATAATCTCAAGTCGGTCCCATAATACATCACGTACTGATATATTAATGCGCCCAGTGTGATCTCAGAGGCCAAGTCCTACAATATATCGCGTACTGCGAGCGGCTTAGCCAATTTACCTTTTCGGTAAATCATGCAAGCCTTTTCGACTACAACTTTGGACGTCACGCCGACTTGCAATGCGCAGTAATGATGCTCTATTGCTCGATAAACGATGTGCGCATCGGTGCAGATCGGCGTGACGTCAAATGACTACATCACAGATGTACTCGCACAGGCTTATGGGATTTACCGAAAAGGTCAATGATTTAGAGGAGTGCATTATGGGATGCTGTATTTATCTTCTTTACACAACAATAAAAAGTCGGCGTGGGATAAACTCAATAGAATGGCTTGTCCAATCGGTAAGCCTGTCTTAAGGCGCGCACTCTTCTGACACAATTATGTTTTAGCCAAAGATATTTCCATACATTGCGTGACGACTGCACAATAGTTATGTTTCCAGACTACAGCGTGCAAAGCCCTTCTGTGATCTGAGGATATTTTTTTATGGCAAAAGGGTCGTAATTGTTTTGTAATTAGCCGAAGGTCGTGTTTTGAAATTAATCAAGAAGTAATAAGCAGTCAATTTAAGAACAGACTTGCTGCAAAAAGTGGAAATGTTGGGTTTTTACAGGGAGAACTGGGGGAAAGAGTTCTGACTGGGGGAATTCCCTGTACCCTATGACCCAACCCCAGCTGTCAATCATATACCAGTACTTGGGACACTTAGGTTACTGGCAAAATGTCCGGATATCTTCCCAAGAAAAAAAGCAGCGTGTTTAAAAAAAAAAAATATTCCAAACATTTTTGTTTGTAAATATGCAGAGGGGAACGTAATACAGATCTATTTTTTAAATTCACTTGTTTAGACTTGAGTGCCGATCTGTTCCGGTAGAAGGTAAATCTTCGAATTCCCGAAACAGTCTCACTATAAACACACTGATCTCTTCAACAGGGTCAGAACGGTCAATCCCTATTTGAAAATTCTTACCTGAACATATTTTGTGATGTTACCTATGTAGGGTATTTGGAATAACTATAGAATACCCCGCTCAGGGTGCCTAACCCTAACTCCCCTAACCCTACCCCTAACCCTAACCCTAACCCTAACCCTGTGTGTTGGGAGGTGAGATGGGTATTCTATAGCTATGCCGGGTATTTGAAAGAACAAAATAATGAAAAAAATCCGATTGTATTCTATCCAAGATGTCACTCTACGTTATCCACCCTTCAAATAAGAGACATCATGTCCAAATATACTATACTGGGTCTTACATTACAAATTTCACCCAGTTCTGTCTCGAAGAAATACATGGCTTTGTATCGACAGCTGCTGAATGTAACTATATGGGCAATGGGTAAGAAAGAGAATTAATGGAATGGACTGTCCATGCATGGGAGGTTGCCAGCAAAAATCAATGCTTGTAAGTAAAATGGAACGTAACATTTGATAGCTCAGAACCGAACTAGTTTTAATAGGGTGTGGCTACTCTAGTGTTTTAAAGATTTACCATGTTACCATTTTACTCCATGATGTGATACTAAAACCTCATTTTACTAATGTCCCTAGATCAGGATAATGTAGACGGGCTGGCAGTGACCCTGAATGCCGAGTACATTAATTATGCGTGAGTATGTCATGTCCGTTTGAGTTCCCGTAGGTCAAGTTGAATTTGTTTTGATTGTAATTTACAAACTATCTTCCAGCCTGCATATCCCAATCTGACCAATCGATTAGGTGATATCTTACGCTGGCACAATAGAAACATTCGAATACGAAACTACTTAGCGCGCGAACCACGGGTGAGAGTAAACAAGGTCGAGGGTTGTCCTCGCAAGTTCGGAGTGCGTAACTGGTATTCTTTGCCGGAAGAGGTCTGAGTGCACTCTAAGAGATTGGCGACACAAATCTGTAAGCATTTTTAGCACGCTTTACTATTCCGATCAATATTTTACTTTTCTATACATTTAAAGCTTTCATTCCACTTTAGGGTAGTGAGTTATGTACCCGAGGTAGATATCTCAGTATAATTACTAATGTCTCTTGCTTGCCTTGCTAGCTGCTTCTACAAAATATAACAATAGTATGTGTTTTTAATCTCCTTTTTATGTTCAAATCCTTAAAATCAGACAATGAAGTGAACAAATATTACAAAAATAATCAAACGAATGCATTTATCAAGTAATAATCGTATAATAAAAAGATTAAAAAGATGAAAACTCAATGGCTATTCCAGTTGCACTTTGTTCACGTAAAAGTGTTTCTGAGTTTCAATTAAGATTTTAGCCTCGCAAGTAAGCAAATGAACCCAAACTAGCTCCAGTACCATCTAGCCTGGGCAGCTTTCTGGAAACTGGAATGCCTTTGGAGAAGCCCATCACTGCCAATCGAAACAAAAATCAAGCTGTTTGAAACAACTTGTGTTACTCTCTTTCTGTACGGGTGTGAGTCATGGGTAATCACCAAGAACATGGAAAACAAGATCATTGCCGTTGCAACATCTTGCTACAGAGTCATATAAAACGTCAAGCGTCTGGATCGGATGCCAAATGAAACCATCTACAATCTGACCAACACCACTGCACTGGTTGCCAGAGTCAAGATTCATCAACTCAAATTTCTCGGTCATATACTGCAACTTGAAGACGACAAGCCTGTAAAAAAATATGCCCTTTATATTCCAACACATGGGAAGAGGAAACCGGGACAGCCGCGCACACAGTACTTACAGTATGTCCAGCACCTCCTGGGAGTTACTGAAGGGATATTGCAGCCAAACTAAATTGTTTCGATCGCCCAAGATCGCAATAGTTGAAGAAAGCTTGTAGTCGCCTGCTCCGCAGCCGACTGATGATGATGACCATCTATTCAAAACACCCTCTATGCGCTGAATAACGAACGTTTTTGCACTATAAACTAGATAGTCAAATGAGCAAAACTCATCATATCTTGCAATGTAATATTATGTAAATAAAATGATGGGGATAAACTGTTAACTCAATTTCTCACAACTCCAATATCCTAATCTGACCAATCGATTAGGTGATCATAATATACACTGTCAGAATAGACACATCAGAATACAGGCATCCTAACTACATAGAGCGCGAACCACGGGTTAACGCAAAGTAAACAAAGTCGAGGGTTGTCCTCGCAAGTTTGGTATTTGTGCCGGCAAGAGGTGTGAGTGCACTCTAAGAGATTGACGACACAAATCTCAAAGCATGTTCAGCACGCTTTACTATTCCGATCAATATTTTAATTTTTTATACATTTAAGCTTTCATTCCACATTGGGGTAGTGAGTTATGTACCCGAGGTAGATATCTCAGCATACACTTCTAGTGCCCGTTTCTATTCATCGTTATGTATTCTTCTCCCGTGCATTATTTTCGCGAACTACCCTTCATGACCCAAATTATATAAACCTGCACGCTAAACAATGCATTATCTAAAACCTGCACGCTAAACAATAGATTCTAGATAATACGTGCACGCTCAAATACTAGAAATACTACTTTCACATAACCATATAGTAGAGTTAGGTGGCGCTTTCGACACAGAGGTCACATAACTATATAATTGTCTGTTCGATATATATAAAATCAAAAAAGTACGAATATACATTCTGTGGTGTTAAAATGGTATAGTTACAAACGGTGTTCTATTTTCCAAATAGGTACAATTACCGAATAGGGTGCAACTTGCTAGACTTGAGTCCAGTCCTCGTTTACGGAGTTTAGGGTTAGGGTTGGGGTAGGGCAGTCTTGTTAATAAGACTAGTAGAGTTGCACCCTATTCGGCAATCGCTCCTGCAAATATCATTGTCATAAATTATGATTAATGACCTCAAATAAATCAAACATCAAATGAGAATAATCGAGCTTCTATTAATTAAAAAGGGACAAAAACAGGTGGATCGTAATTATACAAGATGACACCATTGCAAAATATTCAGCATTTTATAAATGAAATACATGTAGGCCTATATCTAAAATAACATGGCCGGGCCCGGGAAACACACACTAGTGCATAATATCATGATCATGCTTTATAATACTGAACAAATTGTAACATCCCAATGTCGTGTGTTTTAATATAAGTAGATTTTAAAGTTCAAATTATAGAGCTATAAAGTCCAGTTGATATTGATGGTTTTATCTCATCTCAATTCACCGTAGTACTTGTCGGACATCTAAATCGATCGTTTCCAGGTGAACTGGGTCAGTGCTCTCTGTGTTCGAAACCACGATATTAAATGATCACAACATAAAGTCAATTGGTTACAAACCATGCGTGAATAAATTACTAAAGTATGACGTATGGCGCAATCGATACCATTGATAGCTAACTTATACAAGGATTGATTTTCTTTACCAGTTAAATATGCTACCTAGCTGGTCAATGACCTGACGGTGTTTTTAAAATGTAAGATATTTTCCCTAATATTAAAACTAATAATGAATGCAGCAATTAATATTGCCTATTGTTTTAATACACTCAAAGTGTATGACGGATAATGTACTCGTGCAAATGCATTCGTCAAGATAATTGCACTTGCCATGGAGTTATTGCATTTGAGCTCTCGAGCCTATCGAGCCTATCTCGAGCCTATCGGCTCTCGAGCTAAATGCAATAACTCCACGGCGCGTGCGATTATCTTGACGAATGCATTGCACTCAGTTCATTATCCTTATCATAATTACCAAATTCATTTGCTTGCCTTGCTAGCTTCTACAAAATATAACATTATGTGGGTTTTTAATCTCCTTTTTATGTTCAAATCCCGAAATCAGACAAAAAGGGAACAAATATTACAAAAAATAAAACGAACAATTTTATCAATTAAGAAGGAACGTAGTAAAAGAGATTCAATTTATCCTTGCAAGTAAGCATAGAAACCCAAACTTTAAAATAATCTTCAATTCCGGAGTATACTCGTTTTAATAATATACAGCATATACATATGAATGGTTTTGGAATGATTTTTGGGCTACGATCTTAACTCGTGGGATGCATTCCTCAATTCAAGGGTGTTTTACTAATTCACGTTCGTTTTATAGACCTTCCAAGAATAGGTTGATAAGTAGAATTTTACCCGAAAATGAAGTATTTTTAGAATAACTCCATAACGTTAGGTAGTATATAGCACAAATGATACATTTCATATTCCTGTGATCAGATTAATTTGGCATATCTCTCAACAAGATTCAATTGTTTTCGATTGCTTTTCTCACAAGTGCACAATGGTTCCCAGATGGGAGCGTACTATCAGCTGTACTATGGAAGATATAGGAGGTGTGAATTTCAAATGGGACTACCTCAATGGGAAACTTCATTTGAGATCTACACCCCTGTGCAGGAGATTAAGGCCATGTCTTCCATAGGGGTGTATGGATTTTAAATGGAATAGCTTGAATGCGGTATATATCATCAGAAATCTAAAAAGTTGTATCGAATAACCATCTTCTTCATTACCGTCGAAGATTATTGATTCCGAAAGGAAGGTTAATGATCTCTTTTTCATTTCACTAATTGAAGATCACGGCAGTTGCGATCTCTGCATGTATAGTACACAGCGCCACCTATAAGCTAAACAGGCATATAAACATGGTTTTGTTATTCATGTTAATCATATTCTGTTCATCGTGTTCAGCATTGTTGCGCCTCGAAACAAAGTAGGTTTGACTGGTGTATAAATAAATAAAACTATACTCAAATAAAATAAACATATTGGGATTTATGTCCCGCGATTTATCTGTTTGTTTAAAACAATGACTTGGGTACACAGGTGTTTCCAAACGAGTGCTTTATTATTACTACTTTATACCTTTCTGCAACCACCCACAAAAGCCTCAAAAACTGTATGTTTCACATGTTGCCTTGGGTTATGTTCCACTAAAACAAATATATATCATGGATATGTTGTTCCCAGAAAATTGATATTGTAACAGAATCTACTTTAAAAATTAACGGTAATACGCGCTTGAAGCGGCAGACTAAAACACGACATATCCCCTAAGTCTGTCTGGTATTGGATTAGAACGTGGGGAGAAGCTTTTACAAGACATTTTACCAACAAACTTTAGGCTGTATAATAGCTTTTGCAATGTTAAGAAGTGCAAGATAGAGAGAAATGAAAGAGAACACGACAAGAGAGGACAAAAACGGTACAAAAAAAGGAACATTATGAACTGCATGACAGGACAAGAAGAGGATAGCACTCTAGGTAGAGAAAGGATTATAGCATACTTTGATGCAAGGCTGTTTAAATTACTTGCGGCGGCGGATGTCGTGATCGCCAAAAGGTTTTTTTATTTTTACCATGTTTAGTTTTATATCAATAATATGTTTCGTGAATGTCAGCATGTTTTGTGAATGCTTCTTCGATGTTGCTTCAGCCCTAATCCCATCATGGCTCAAGTGTGATTACACACATAGACAAGACGGGACAAAGAACAAACGAACCGGAAGTATATGGAGACAAGATGCCAAAAGGACACTTGAATAATTATCGTCACAAAATGAAGATCCGTGTGTGAATCAGCATACAGTACAATTGGTAGTTGGTACAATACATTTATCGTTATCTAGATTTTAAAATTACGAATCTCGTCAATTTCTTAATCTGGTAAAGAAATTTCCAAATCATTTATGAAATGTACTAAGAGAATTGTAATTTTGAGAGTTGTCGGCATTAAAATGAGAATTATAAGTTCGTGTTTCAGGAATGAATTTTCATGGGCTTGTATTAAAGAATGACAGAAAGTGCATCACATCCGTGATCACATTAGACCATAACTATAAAGCCAACACAAATTCTACTGTTATCGACCGTATATGACATACACCGGGAATTAAAATACAGCCTTGATAATAAAAGGAGGGATTTAGGGGAAGGAAAGGGTGCGGAATTAGATTATGAAACAGCAGGTAGGAAGAAGAATTATTTCTTTGATCAGGTCTCCTGGCAATTTTTTTGAAAATTTTAATATCAAATGAAATAAAACTGACGTCACTGTGAAGGTCGAGATGGTGAATAACATGATGCAATGGTTTTATTTGTCTTACCCCGGGGATACCAAGGCCCTGACTGTAAATTTCGCTGGTCTACGTACCAACTTTTCCCATTCGATTTTAGCAAGTGATTCCTACCGTTGTTGTGGCTCCACTCCAGCTCTCCGGTACCATTTGGAGGTCATAATAACCTCTGAAAAAGCGTATATGTTGAAGAGGTGTCTGCGTGCAAGTCTCATGTATCAAAATTGTCCTTGACACATGGGTCATTTTCAAGAAAATATATATTAAAAATATAAAATCGACTTCATTTGGAAAGTAACTTATCCCGACTGAAACGGTATATATATTTAAAGTACTACTTTCCATGTACTTTTCATGTAGGAGGTTGTCCTGCGAATGTCACTCACCACGCAAAATAACTCGTCCACTCCTTGCAAGATGTATTACAATGAATGCTTCCAATACACATGTAATATATAGTAATATGGTAATATTGATTAAAAACACAAATTTGATTTCACACATTTCCCGGTCAAATCACATCATTGTTATAACTAGGGGATTCGTCATCACCAAGCTAGTTTTGTGATGACATCGCAAAAAGAAGACCTTGTTAAAAAAGCGCACAATTTGCTCTTTTCGTGGGTTAAAATTCTTATTAAACCTAGTATTCTTAGTAATTTGAAAACAAACTTGCCAACGAACATTCGCAGCAATTGAAAACATTCCGAGAATAATCATTTTGATACAATGGGAAGAAATCAGTTTAATGAGATTAACACGTAGTACAGTGTATTCGTCAACGCACCCTAAAGGTTACTTTTTAGTATTTCAATAGACTTATTTTTAACAACTTGTTAAATTTATTTAGTTATGATGTTGGACATCTAATTAACTTCATATTACTTTATTGATGGCAAAATATAAATTGATCCATCATTTACATTCAACAGTAAATGATTTATTATCGTGCTTCGTCCAGGCGCGTAAATAAACTACCCACAACCCTGGCAAAAAAAATGTTGCCACACCAAAGCATTAATTGGCCAACATCCTTCCCTCTCCCCTATTGCAATGTTGATTTGCACAACATCGTCATCATATCTACATCTACTGTCACATATTTAGCTCTGGCGATTGCGTGGCACGTGCTGGTGCGGTAACGATTTTCCACCAGGGTTGCAGGTCGCTTAATGCAGAAAGCTTGGTCTTAAAAAAGTTGTCCCGGTTAAAGGAGCCATCAAGGACAGATGTCAACTGAAAATGGACAGCCTTCCCCTCACCCTTCTCCCGTTACGCCCAATGCTGCATTAATCATCATTAAATAATAATCAATTAATGTTATTCTATCAAACGATAGATGGATTGTTTTCATTTCAATATTTGTGGTGTGATCAAACAAAATCAGTCTGAAGTCGGACATTTTCAATTTTCAGCTTCTTATAGGACTGTAAACAACATCTGCAAACCACCATTTTACAGAAAACTCCATTGAATTTGGACAACTAATTAAAAAGATGTGTGCAGTTAAAGAGTTTCCAAAACAATCGGAAATAAAGGGAAATATTTCCTTTGTTTGGCTATATTTCAAAATCAATATTTCCGACTTCCGACTGATTTGGCTTTAATAATAGAAAATGACAAGCAAAATTAAAGAGAGCTACATTAATTTTTCCACTCATTTGGAATGTGATCGAGCACAAGGGACAAATGATATTGCTAATTTGGTTTCTTATTAACAATTTACATTGAAATGTATTTTGATTTGAGTAACCAGATTGGAGAGGAATAATAAACTTTATCTCGGTCATGTGAAATGCAGTTTTATAACAATAACCCAAAACTGCCTCTTGACATAAACATTAGAATGCATTGATTTATCCCTGTAGGCAGTACTCGCTCTTTTAAGTGAATCTTGATTGGTTAATTCCTCTCATCACAAAACCTAATCTAAAATAGCTTAACTTGAAGTTAATAGTAGACATAATTGTGTTAAGTAATCTTAACTATGATTATCCAACCATTGCTACCAACAGAAATGTTTTTCCGTGCTGCCTAATTGAAGAGGTAAAAAGACAATGAGACGCAGAATCTTGTACTACTTTCTACAATTCTTTTAGTGCAAATTGTGAAACGGAAAAGAATGCTGTCTATTAAGTGTGAAGTATCTAACTCATTATGGAAAAAAGCTTCCTTGTCTTGATGCGCAACTGTAAATGCCTCTCCATTAACTGACTTTACGAAAAGGTCCTTTTAAAACGTCGGGTTTTTTTTACTTGTCAGCTTCTCAGCACTTCAAAACTGACACTCTGAGTCTGTAAGTTGAAGGTCATATGAAGACACGTATTGCAGAGAAATACAATAGAGAAAATTGTCGACTAGATCACGGCAGCACCCAAAATAAGTTGGTGTTTTTGAAATACAACACAAGTATTTATCTAAAATATTTTATGGTCGGACGATGTCACGGCCTATAGCAAGGACTGTCTGTACCATACCGCTAATTCTAGTACATATGACAAATGTGCCACAAATTACCTGAAATTCATGAACAAACATTTCCCAACAGCCGTAATCATTACCAACCACATAGCGTACCTTCCAAACCGCTCAAAAACAACGCATTCCAATTTCACTGCACGTTTTCCATATCAATTACTGTGCTAATAAACTTGCGTAGTTAGAAAATTATCATAATAACACTTCAAATGCTGAGTGGAGACGACGGGGCGTGTGGTTTTCATACCTTTCATCTATACTACATCCTAGAATTGTTCGAAGTATTCACTGTCTAAAAGAATCGGTACAAACATGCACATTATATCCATATATTTCTTGATGGCTTGATTGAGCAAATGCAACACAATTGCTATTGTCTGCATGAACGCTACTCATGATCGCACTATAAAACTCCCTGTTTCAGCTCTGAGATTGGAATGGGACAATGCACATTTGAAATTCAACCAACGCTTTAAGTTCAGATTTCATTTATGAAATTTTCGCGCAGAACTACATTTCTTTAAAATGCCTCCTGAGGGCTTTGTCAATTTTGATTTTTTAAGAAAATCGAAATCGTATAACTTGATATAAAAATAAAATTAGACGGAAAACACTTTATATGATCACCCAAGGGGCTTAAACGACAAACAGTTATTGCCACCATGGAACACGAACAAAACGTGTTTTGTGATAAAAGACAGCGCTTGTTATTGCACTGGATGGTACAATTCAAAAAAGAATAAAAAGAATATTTTAGATAATTACACCATTTTGCAATCTAAGAAGCTAAGTGAAAGTTATGCATTATTTCATTACACCAGTCTATATATATTAATCAATCATCATTTTACTGAGTGATGAAGATTGATCATGTTTTAACTGCCGCAAATCTGGTGCATTTTCATATAGTTCAACATGCATACAAATTCAGTACATTCTTTACGCTATCGTGGGTTAACTTTATTTTGAATGAATCTTACGCTTCTTAAGGGCACCATCGTAGAAATTGAAATGTCGAAACATTCAAATATGTGCGCTATCGTCGCGTCTTTTTCTTGGTTTTGAATGTTTGAAATGTTTGAAATGTTTTGTAAATCTTGCATGCGCATACCGTTGCGTCCGTTACCATCGGATTTCATGAGGCTTGCTGCACTGACGTGCCTATAATGTAAGAGCTTCCTTAGCTTATCGAGGACGATATTAAACCCTTCTCTAGATAACCAAGGTGAATATGCAATGATTTTATACAGATGAGTCTTGGGCTTCGCTAAAGCTTGGACATGGACGTTGGTTCAGTCTTAGGACTCGGCGATTATAGAGGAAGGACTTTTGATTCCATAAATAAACCGTTTGGATTGTTTGTTCTTTGTTGGTTTGTCCTTGACATCAACTAATTCCCCGCAAAGTATGTTGCTCGGTTTCAGACATACTGAGAAGTTCTTGAAGAAAAGACTTCCTGACAAACCAGCAGTTTGTTTGGTATTAGCTTTGGTGTAATACCACCAGATGTCCGCAGCACTTTCCTTGTGCTCATTTTCTTTAGGTGAAGAAGTCTTAACATTCATGTCACGATTGAAAGGGAATGTCCTATATCATGTTGGTTACTACACTCTATCAAAATATGCCTTTACCAACTTCTCTCAAACTACTAACTCGTGCAAGAGCTTCTTTGTCTTTGAGGACAATGACCCTCTTCTAGGTTAATTCTTATAATAACTTGATACAGATGCGTTCTGGGCTTCATTGGAGCTTGAACAGCGAAGTTGATTCAGTCTTACTCATCGCCGCAGTTAGAGGCAGGACAGGTGATTCCATAAAAAAGATGGACCCTGTTTGTCCTGTGCCGTTGGTCAGCAAAGGTTTGTGTCTCTTTACCGTTTGGCTTAGTGTTTTGCTTAGTATTAGCTTTAGTGACATCCCAGCTGGAAGTCCTCAATTCCCCAGTGAACTATTCATGTGCTCTTCCTCTTTAGGTATGTCCTTTGGGTTCCTGCACTGCATTACCTATCAGACGACGGGGGGAGAGGCGTTTTAACATTTGTGTGACAATTTACAGCCAATGTCCTCTTTCGTTGTTAATGGTGGGTTGCTCCACTCTCTCCGACAATCCTCTCAAACAACCACTACTGCAAAAGCTTCCAAAGCTTATCGAGAGTGTCATGGCTTAAAGAAGTGAAGATAGATCTTACAATGATTGTATACAGTATGAATTTTATGCTTTGCTTGAGCTTGGACAGCAAAGTTGGTTCAGTCTTACTCTGTGAGATTATTTAGTGTAACCTACATAGAATTTGCTGCAATTAGGAGCAGGACATGTGACTCCATAGACAAGACTGTTTGGATTGTTTGTCCTTTGGTGGTTTGTCTTTGACATCAACTAATGGGAGGATGTTGGTCGGTTTCTAACATAAAGTTGATAAAGTTTTTGGAGAAATGCTTCAGACTTCCTGGCAAACTGGTTTGCCGTAAAAATTTTGCGTGATATTAGCTTTGGTGACATCCCAGCCGGGTGCTCGCAATTATCCAGTGAGCTCTGTACTTGTCCTCTCTCTCCGTGATCTGGGTATTGCTGCTCTGTCAAGTCCCGTGGTTTTCCCCCGCATTTAAGTTAAATTTCATAATAAACGAATGTTTGAACTTCTGGATAAAGGCAAAAGATGCTGAGTTACCTAATTAACTTAAGAATTGTGACATGATCAAGAGGAATAAGTTACATGTCGGAAATTAGAAGTTTTTACATTCTTTTCATCAAAATCGAACATCTGGTTACCGAGTTATGAACAATTTATCAGTGGCTGAAAACAATATGAAACAAAAGAATTTGAACACTGAAAAACAATATTAGCGACATCCGACGCATTCCCCATGATCATGTCACAGATAATCTCTCGTGTCTTCTTCAGGCTAATGCTAAATTCAATGTTTCTTTAATCTTTCATTTGTTTTCTTCTTAATGTTAACTTGCTGTTCGTTTTATAAGTTAAAATGTCTGTTTTTAGCACAGTGCAATATATGAAACATTCACTAGGTTCTTATGCTGTAGTTCATCTGGCTTCTTGAGACAATATCGTCTGCGTGTGATACACGCGCGATCAAAAGTGGTGCTTCTGTAGCGCGCAATGAGACGTGAACTGATTGTACCCTACAGATACACCGCGTTTGATCGCGCGTGTATAACACGCAGAAGCCATATGGATTATCAATTGAAGGGCGTAATCGAAACAAGCTTTTTAGGTATGCCCTTAGATTCGTTATTGAACTGTGCGTGCTAAGAATTCTGGTATGTTCACTTTACATTTTGTATTTGTATATAAATATCAAAAGGCACTGATGCACTGCACATTTTCCTTGCTAAAGCTTTGTCTTTCATTTTGTTAACATAATACAAACTTGATACAAGCATTGCAAAAAGGTTTTGCTCAGTTATGTTCATTTTGTCTTTATCAAAACTAACAAAGCATTTTACCCTGTGTCAGATTTGGCAAGGTTTAGATGAAAAAACAAGACAAGAACCAAACTAAGTTAGAAAAACACATAAACTGAAATACTTAGAGATTTAACCAAATATGAAGTTGAAAACAGTGAATCCATTTCCGTATAGGAACATTATGTTTAGGATGTATTACCATGGAAACCTAATAGGTGACAAAGTGAGCATTTGTAAGAAAACACTTGGGGCTAATAGTGCTCGTGGCTCTAATGTAAAAGCTATTTCATAAATAAATGACGGTATCAGTTTCGTTGGTAGAGCCAGATTTTGACTTTGAAATACACCGACATTCGATCTACAATTGCACTATTCCGCTTCTTATTAACGTAAATAGCTGTCTTACTAAAATCTGTTGAAGAGCATGCATAGGAGCATTTCTGATATCGTTAAATAACCATTAAAATATTTTGATCTACCTACGACAGCAACTTAAACCTGCTTTAAAATGCCAAAACAATGGATTTCTCAAAAACATGAAAGTATCAATCTGCACAATCCCCTTGTTAAAATTGTAAAATGATACGTTAAACAACAACGTTGCTCTTTTTTAAATCATTTATAATGACGTATTTTGAGCGAATATAATTTCGTTTAAGCAAGCAATGAAATATAGCGGTGACGTGTTTTGTAACCCAAACCATCCTATATACATGTTCTTGGGGCAGGTGCGTAGCAAGAGCCTCGGAGTCCATGGACAAGGATCAGTGCGGGCCCCTTTAAACATCTCCTTTATCAGTATGCTTCGACTATATTTATAAATACGTTTTTATAAATACGCACGTGACGCACACCTCCGCGCTGCCATAACAGTTTGTAGACGGTAAGTCTTGAAGTGACCTTCTACATAGCGGGTCTATTAGCGGGTCTATTTTGTTCAACTTTGTGAGTATACTGTAAACGTTTTCGTTGTTGAATATTTTTTTCTCCGTCGTCAAATACTTTTCAAATCTTGTTTTTGATAACATAGTGCAAATTTGGAATCCCCGCATGTGTAATAATTTTGCTATTCAATTAATACTTAAAGGCTTAATGTACGATTTCCTTCAAATTTTAAATTTGTCATTATATACTCAAAATGCTAAAATAATACTAGTAATAATGATCGGGAATGGTTTCTGTCCATTTTGAGCTGAAATAACGAGGCAACGTGAAAGAAACACTGCTTGTTATTTTGGCCGTTTAACACGCAGTTCTATGGGCGGACATAAAGTCATAATTTCTTGAATTATGACTTTATGTCGAACTTTGCTCTGTTTACCTACAAACACAACAAATTTGGCTGATTCCATTTAGGTGCAAGTTGTGACATGTGTAAACATTACAAATATGCCAAAAATCAGGTTTGAAAAAATTAACCAAATTCATATTATAAGATCGTACATTATGACTTTAAATCTGATTATATCTATCTACAGAGTTCCCATCCTTTTCTGTACAGAGGTCAATGCATGAGGATATGGTCACGCTTGCTGGTCTTGGTATGTCGTGCCCAAGGGTCACGTGCGTATTTGTCAATACGTATAGTCGAAACTTACTGTTCATCAAGCCCATCGTGCTCGGGGCCCTTGAACCCCCGGGCCCCTGTCCACCTTGACTTAGGGACAACATTGAATAAATATATTATGTTTTTACAACGTGGACAACTTTCCAAGTTTGTGACAGCTTTAATTTAATGGTTACGTCACAAAAGACGGCATATCATTTTCAGCGGGGAAAAGCAAAACATTGCTTGACTCTTCGAAAATAAAACTTCCTGTTAAACTCATATTAATCACAAATATCTAGGGAGGGGTAAATATTTCTAGTTTTTGCCGCAATTTTACAAAAAACGTGTTGATTTTCCCCATGAAATTAAATTGTTCCTCTATGCCCTCCCTCCGAAAAACAATTTTTGATGCCTCCACTATGTATATATATATATTGTCAGTCTATGTTCTACTTCTCTGACGGCTATATATTTTAGCATACTAGTTTATGCCTCAGCATTCACCGTCATATTAAAATCAATTTACTGCAGAATAGTTCATGACTGTCTTACGTTTATTAAATTATTGCTACATTGTTAACTAATTTGCTTTTCGTATACTCCGGTATTTCAACAAGAGAATAAGGCAGTAGCAATAGCTAGCAATGTGCCTGCTACTATATCCCATAATACTCTCCATTATGTGGGTCATATCCATGAAATACAAGAAAGAGGGCGGTGTTAAACTGGTTTTTATCACTGCAAGTCTTTTTAGTTGAGGGTATCAACAACCGGACCATTACATCTTAGGCCAACAAAAAAGTTTGCTTGCCCTCCACCGACTGACACATAATTGGCCCAAATCAAGGTCGGCCATTTAAAAACAATATTTCCAATAAACTTAGTGTCTTATGCCTGTAAGTATGCAGTCGTCCTAATTGAATCCATTTCTATGGTGTATCTTGCGTATTGAAGGTCTGAAGTGAAGTATTGATGTATCTTTCCACATGACCAATGTTCATTGCCTACAGGCCTATTATCAGTAGTGAGTCATTAAAAAAATATACTTTACCGACCGACCCACACACCCCAAAAATCCCACTGGAGGGCAAACAAACAGGTTTTTTGGCCTCATATGAATCAATAGGTTGGACTCGCTTGTTACTGTTGACTTAGTTGTCACCATTTCAACGGTTTATCCGGGATATTTTGAAATAAAATACGGTACTGAAGGCCCCGGGCTGAAGGCACTCCAATGCAAGAGTTTCTTTGTTTCTCAACACCAAGTTTGTCATAAAATATTTTACTGTCAAAGAAATTATAGTTTAAATAACGGATGACATAATCTGTCGAAGCTTGTTGCATGGGAGATATTTAAAATAATTTCGCAATATAGAAACACTTTTTGTCTTGCTTATATCAGGATAGATATGTGTTGGATGAATTGGATATTTTTCAATTAAAGTCATTGGTCAATCTCATTAAGTGATCTGGAATGAGCGTTTTGAGTGTTTCGACAGTATTTTTTGCGGGACATGAGAGCACATCAGACATATCGAATTGCATTCTGAATACGGAGAATGTCTTTCTGATATCAAATAATTTTCATTTTTTGAAATTCACGATATAATACAAATTTTATGACAAATTATTAAAATTTGATATTTTTCACATTTTGATATATAACAGTCCTGGAAGTAAATTTTATAAATCTAATGATATATTCTTTGACCTTTAATATTGAAGATGTGGATTTTTTTTCCCAAAAAGACATAATTATTTTTGGTACATACACTTTAAGTACATTATTATCAGATTTATAAAGTTTACTTGGAGTACTGTTAAATATCAAAAATATCAATTTTTAATCATTTGCCATAAAATGTGTATTACTTTGCGATTTTCAAAAAAATCAAAATTATTTGATATCAGAAGGACATTCTTCGTATTCAGAATGCAATTCGATATGTCTGATGTTCTCTAATGTCCCACAATAAATACTTTCCATCCCTTAATACACTAATTATAAGTCACAAACAGTGGAAATGTAAAACCGATAGCCACAGAAATTGCGTTAATGTCGATGTCCTGCTTTATACTTTGACTTGTTTAAAAAAATTATTTTCTTGTTGATTTGTTTAGAATATTGAATTTGAGCTGTATATTCTTTGACCTTTAATATTGAAGATATGGATTTTTTTCCCAAAAAGACATAATTATTTTTGGTACATACACTTTAAGTACATTATTATCAGATTTATAAAGTTTACTTGGAGTACTGTTAAATATCAAAAATATCCATTTTTAATCATTTGCCATAAAATGTGTATTACATTGCGAATTTCAAAAAATCAAAATTATTTGATATCAGAAGGACATGCTTCGTATTCAGAATGCAATAATTCGATATGTCTGATGTTCTCTAATGTCCCACAATAAATACTTTCCATCCCTTAATACACTAATTATAAGTCACAAACAGTGGAAATGTAAAACCGATAGCCACAGAAATTGCGTTAATGTCGATATCCTGCTTTATACTTTGACTTGTTTAAAAAAATAATTTTCTTGTTGATTTGTTTAGAATATTGAATTTGAGCTGTAGAACAAAGTAATACCCCCCTTTTTGTTATATTTTTTACTAATTAAAACAGAGTGGTAAGTTTTCCGCTTTCTAGAATTTGAAATTTCGTGTTCTAGAAACACTATGTAAACATCCAACATGGCGACTGTCATTACTATCGTAAGATCGCTGTACTGAACAGAGAATAAGACGGCAGAATTATAACCACTAATTGGCCCTGAAGGCAAGTAAATAAAGAATTGGAAGAAAATTTCGGTAAAAGATAGGGTTTGTTTGGACCTTGCTGATGTGCATTATTGTAGATGCAAATAAGCTTAATTTTTTCGAAATTGCATTATCTGTGTTTTCCGTTTACTACTCCAATTCCGTGATTTTTTTTTAAACTTGCCACTTTAAATTAAAGTTTTAAAACATGATACAAAGGACTAAAATAACAACCTCTTCCTTCAATTACGCGAACGCGTAGGCAGATTACAAACTTTATGTGACTGATGAATTCAACTTTTCAGGGAAAATTTATCAAGCCCAAAACATCCCCATTTTTTTTATTGAAAGCAGTTTAAAGAAAAATTAAATACATGATCCTTAAGTGAGTTGACTAAAACAATGTTTATTCTTCAATTTCGAAGTAAGCGATACCTGACTGAGGTTTTTATGATACTATTTTAGGTTAGGCTATTAGATCTCGTTTCCTTACCGTAATACATACGACACTAAACACGTGGCTATGAAAACCAAACTGTCATCTTGCAGAATAACTACACCATCTCTTCTTTCAAATTGGCCTCGTTCAATTACCATATACATTTTGAATTATATACACTAAAAAAATACCAAACTGCCTGTGCATCTGATACCTTAAATAAAAAAATTTTGTTATGCTTTAAGAAAGACACGGATATTGTTACTAATACATTGGTTGATAACGAAAGATAATCGACACCGTTAGATAAGAGTCACAATTACTTATAATATATATAGATATATATATATATAATTTATCAGCCATTTGATTGGCGCTATGTATATCAGTTATTGTATTTCATTTCTATGTTATGTCAAGTGAGTATCTGCTTTGTGTTACTTTAGTGCAAATGCAAATGATTTATATTGGATTCATATTTCGTTTTGATTGGCGTAGTCTATATAGACCAATGATAAGTTGATATATACAATTTTTTAGCTTTTTACTTGTGTTTGTGTTTTTTTATTATGGAAATTTTACACACGCTTTGGTATTGGGAATTGCTGGATAATTCGAAGCATACATTGTAGAGTCAATATAGTATGAACGGGTAATGTTTGTCAGTCTATCCCAAATAGGCCAACCATACCCAATCCAATTTGTATTTTACATATATGAAAAGGATAATTTTTTGATCGATCTAGCTAAATGAGTCTCATGTCGATCAAAATCAAAATGCAGTTTTCAATTTTAATACATGAACCATTGCAAGAGCTTTATTTTGCTGGAAACCCCATCATAATTAGACCCACGGTTCTGGAGATATGATAATTTTAGTGTTTTTCAGAACAGTAAATTACAAAGGAAGTTGAATACTATTATTGGCCATATCTCAAAATCAACATCTTACTCGTATTGCTTGATCACATCACATTTGACGTCTAAGTAAATTATATTGTTAAAAAAGATAAAATCCATTTACACAAGACATCCCCATAAAGATGGTTGATATCCCACGATAAAAATAATTGACAAATATCAAAAAACAATTATATGATTACATCGAGCAATATCTCAAACCCACATGTTATCTCAGGTTCAATTAAAAAAAATTATGATTATGCTCCTATATGGGTTATCTTTGATGAATAATGTTTGATTTTAAGAACACTTTTACACGTATTGAGCACAGCCAGTAATGTTCCATTACATTGCATTACATTACATTGGCACTCCAGTTTTATAAACAGAGATATAGAAACAGTTTAACTCATATCGACTGTTCAGTGCAAGAAGTGGGTAAGTGCAATAGCTGCCCTGTGAACGTTTGGCAATTTCCACAAAGTATGTTGTACTCATCTAAAAAAGGCGCAGTGATTTATAGTGCGCTACGCACAGGCACAACAGGCCTAGACGTGATAAGCCTCAGCACACTCTACACATGGTAGCTATTGTACTTAACCACTTCTGGCACTGAGCAGTTGATATGTGTCATACAATACAGCACCATAATCTGACTGATCTCTCTTGAAATTTTACATGGATATAAAATTCTTAATATGTAAACTGAAAATGGTTTTGAAGTACGGTATTCTATCTTTCGCTCTCAGTTGTTTGTCGACATTTTTTACCCTATGAGAACTACCTGCCGATTGGCCAAAATGAATATTGTGTCCAATTTTGTACCAATCAAGGAGGGTATTAATAAGATCATCTGCAAATGCAATTCTGACCATAAAGAGTTTAAAGCCTAATCGTAATTGGCAATTGAAATGAGCATTTCAAGCTATCAACCAATCAGAAATGCTGTTAGATGACCAGTAGTGTCCAGGGGGTTAATATTTCATTTTTATATATAGACAATGTGGTTAAAGGAGGATTGAAAATAGAAAGAATCAAATAAATACAAAATGTATAAAATAAACATTACATGGACTTCAAAAACCGAAGCGGAAAGACCTGTGAAAAAACAAAATCACAGGTCATACATTATATCCTAATCTTCCGCCTGTTTAACCAGTCAATAGGACAATGTGCTTGGTGCTGCATGTAGTACATTGTGATGTTGTTATTTCACATGTCATTTTGCTTCGATTTTTGAAGTCACTGTCCACGTAATAAAGTTAATGTTCTTTCTTATGCATCCTGATTGATAGTCAGGTCAGTACTTGTTCTTGCTACTGATACGACGTCCCGGTACGACTTAACCCAGTACTACCTTCCGCACAATGGGAGTGATGGTATAATTACGTGCTGGTCACCCTACCATGGTTAGATGCACATACCTCAGGGGTCATTGCAGAAGCGTCCACGTAGCGATCAGTACAATTCTGCAACCCATTACAACTGTAATTTGGTGTATCTTATACATAGGCAAGCAGAAGAATGACTGATCAAATGAAATATAGACATTATGATTAAAGGCCCATACAGTGATTTGCTCATCCGGATGATCGTAAAAATCATCAAAATTAAGATTTTGGTACCTTTGTTATTGTCATAGATGTGCTAACATAGCCTGCGAGTGATTCAGCCGAAAGCCGTCTATTTAAGACAAAATAAGACATTTTGCACGAATCTGTAATTAGCTACAACTGCTACATGTATTTGAATTGGGCTTCAACTTCGTCAGTACTGCTATTTTCTTCGTTTTTTGCCAAATGTGTCATTTTTTTACACTTGCGCTGAAATCACTGAATGGGTTTTTTTGAAAAAGAAAAAAAAACTTTTATATTTTATGGTCGTATGCGGAAAATGTTTAGAAATTTTACGTAGACATGGAATTATCACCAAGAACACAAAAATTGAGAATACCACGTATAATAAGTACCGAAGACACTCCAAAACAATTGGCACTCGTGCAGTCGCAATTGAATGCTTTGTAAACTGTGTTGATCTCAAAAATCAAAAATAGATGAGCTTGGCCTGTCGGCTGCGGAGCAGGCGATTACAAGGGTCTTCCAGCATTAGCGATCCAGGGCCAGAAATATTATTTGGTCTGATTGGAACATGCATTCACTATCTCCAAGATGGCGCTGTATATATGTTTGAAATGGTGTACGGTGTCGACCTGGTCTCGTTGTGCCATGTTGTGGTGTATAAAGAGCGTACAATTTAACAGGTTCGTCATCTGGCATGCGGAGTATGTGCCGAAAAAAACACGTTCCACAAGAGACTTGGTGTTGGTCATGGTAAAAACGCCAATGGGGATATAACTGTAGGTGTGAATTTCCGAATAAACAAAGTTCTCGTTACTATTTTATCTATAGTGAGAGCTTCTCCGACTGATGCATCCCTTTTTAAAACCTTTTCAGATATATTTAAATCGATCATGTAAGGCAATCCGCATTGACACTTAACGCAAAGTTAACGACTTCCTTGAATGGTATGTTGAGAATATTTTAAGCTGATTACCATTACGAGAAACGTGACAATGCAATGTTGAAAACTTTAAGGCGCGATTTGAAAGCAATAAATTTTACAAGTGCTAACGGTGTCCATGCTGTGCGTTTGACGAAACAAAACAAACACAATGACACAACAGAAACAGGAGAATTCCAAAGCATGACCCCAACTGTTGACAAACTTCTTTGACCATAAATGTTTCATTTGTGCATGTGGATAATTAGCTCTCTCCATGCGAGTGTCGACTGCAGACGACAAGTTTCATTTTTTTGATTCAAAAATTTCAGAAATGTATATTTTCAAACATATTTACAAACAAAAATGATCATATTAACAGTTTACAGACTTATTCATATGTTCATTATCCTTGACTCTCTTTAATATATTTTTAAATGGACAAATTTTGTGAATTTTCAACGTAATCTCCACGTTCATTTTGTACGTGCAAAATCTTCAAAACTGGCTAAAAAATACAAGAGAGTGATTTTGAATAGGTCGACGGGCGTACAATCACGGCGTTTGGAAATTGCAAGCTCTTATCTCTAATAAAATCCACCCCACACGACAAATTCACCCCTACACAGCCGCAGATGCAAAATATTGATATCGTGGGAGATCTAACTTGTAAATCATTTACTTTTGTCATTACAGGATTACAGTATGACCATTCTACTTCACCAGTTTTGGAATGATCCTCGCCTAGCATATGACAACCTGACTAATATTGACATACCTTTCATTACGTCTGGCTATAACTTCATATCCAAAATCTGGGTTCCGGATTTGTTTTTTGCTAACGAAAAGAGAGCAAGCTTTCATGATATCACGGTACAAAATCGACTTATCCGTCTGTTACCTAACGGGGACATGTTCTACAGTATGAAGTAAGTACCCTGTCATTCTTCCTGTTTTGTATGATATATATTATTTTTATATGCATATAACTGGGCAGTTTCCTGGTCATTTTGTGTCGAGATCAAAGGTTTAAAGGTGCTATTATTATTATTATTATTATTATTATTATTATTATTATTATTATTATCATTATTATTATTATTATTATTATTATTATTATTATTATTATTATTATTATTATTATTATTATTATTATCAGCCCATTCTCTACAAATTATGTGTATATAACACAAGCGCACAAGGTGAAACATTTTTTACTTCTTACCCCATAATTTCCCTCATTCTTCAAACCCTGCCCTCTTTCGGGGGCTAATTTATAGTTTAAGCTTGTTGGATATCCGTGGTTTAATATAATTCGTGGTTTAATAGTGCTTCTTTGTAGCCCTGCGGGGCAAACAAGTTGGATATCCACTTTTTTGCGATTTGTGGTTCTTTTTTTAACTTGAACATTTCACAACATCATTTGAAAATTAACACGACAGTCTAAAAATAGATTGATTTGTCAATTTAATGAATGCTACATCGTTTGACACTGATTGGTGTCCCGCGAACGAACCAGGAAGGTAATTTTGAAGCCAGAGAAAGGACAAAAAACTTGAATAAAATAATAACTCCCGTAGTTTTTTATGAATATATATGACGTCGTTAAGGTTACACGAAGAAACGTATAAAAAACGTATAAAAGACGTATAAAGTTGTTCTCTAAAACCGCGTTTTCTCAGCAATCAAACATCGCAGTGAGTCAAATGTTGGTGCATGGATGTATCTTAACATTATTTTTGTGTGTTTATACAAATTTTTAGAATCCGTTTAAAAATCCTCCGTTTAAATCATTTTTACGCACCATGTTCACATGATCAAAAACACGTTCCATGCAGTTTTTTTCAAATATTCGCTCCGTATAAAACCACGCCGAGTGATTGTTTTCTCCTTTTTTGTATTGTACTACAAATTGACCAAAGAAATAATGTTGCCATGGGGAAGAACCAAATACAGTACCGATTAAATTTTATTTGCCCGTTTTTGGGAACAATTTTCGAGAATCTTGTACCACAAAACACTGTTATGTTACATTATCGATATCTGGATTGTGGAACGTTAACTTTGATTTCTAACTGCCTACATTATTTCTCAAAAGTATGTCGATTCCTTTACCGTTTGAATTTCACTCCAAATTTAAGCTACTTTTGCAAAAATCGAGGTTTTTCGCCATCGATACCTCCAACATTTACAGCGGTGATGAGATTGTTTATCATAAGAGCCTGGTATGCACTATTCCATAATAGTCAGTTTGAGATCAATCGATTTCACAGGTCCCTCAGCAGCTCAATCGGTTAGCGCGCCGAACTCACGTTCGACTATATGATACTATAGTTTTGAGCTGGAAAACTTTGGTACGTGTTCGAGTCCCTATGTGGTCCATTCCATTCCATCTATTTTATTTTATTTTTCTCTCACTTTTTTCTTTTTTCTTGTTCGTTTCTTTCTTTCTGACTGCAGCGAATGATTGTTTTTGCCCGTGTTTTTTTCCATTATATAATTCAGGAATTTTTAGGCTATAATTACTAGTCTAATAGGCGCGACCTATGAATATATTTTTACAAATTAGATTAACAAAATATTGGTTGTTGGTTTTGTTACTGTTGTTGTAGTTATTGTTGTAGGCCTAGGCCTATATATTGCATAATCAGGGTATAAAATAAACATACTAGGCCTATTATAGCCTAGAAGCATTGATTTATTTCACGACAGATATCATCCAGGATAATTTTAAAAATTGAAAATTTAGAAAATCCAAAAGAAAATTGCCGAAAACGGCTGCCCACAATCACGCCCCCCCCCCATCAGCCCATATGGTCCTATCATGGTCGCCCCTTTCCTATCCCTGCAACATATAGGATGACTCACGAGCCGCGGTTTGTCCGTGGCCCTAGTTCAGATTGATACACTATTGTACGCGTGAGTTCATTCTTTTCTGCATGGCTGTTTCCATTATTAACTTACGCCCCTCTGGAATCAAGCCTTGAAAATCAATTGTATTTAACCTTAACAGTAAAGGTACCTTACTTTGAAGAAATCCCTCCACAGGGCCTCTTATAATTCCCTCCGCTTACTTTAACAGACACAGACACTAGAGACAATTACATTTCAATATAAAACAAAGCTGACTGACGAACGCTGATTCATGTTTTAACACTTAACGGCGTTAAGTGCCGATAGGGGCTAATCGGGATATACTTCATTTCGCATTTTCTCGTTTAACGCATCGGTGCGCGTCACGCTTGTCAGATGGTAATGTGTTTATTACCCTACACATCTTTGTTTGTGATTTATTATAGAAAATAACCTCATTACTATACTCAGATAAGAACATTTTCTGCAAGTAATCAGTAAAAACCTGTTGCTCATTAAACATGTTAAATGATTAATACTATTCAACGATAAACAGTAATAATGACTAATTTGCAGTGATTACGAATTTTATTAAACCAATTTGAAACATTATTTAGAATCTTGTTCGTTTTAATTATGTCAATACGACCATTGCCAAGACCAAAACCACCCCGCACTCACTCTGTATTTGCAGACACGGAGTTACGTGCGCATATATAGAATGCAAAAACCAATCTGCATCCCTACTGTACACCAACTCCCCTACCCCAACACCCAATAAGCAAGCACATAGTAAGCTTTCTGCGCGTACTGCCAGTCAAGATCAACCGTTCTGTGTTGTTGTAAGTTACGTCATCTCACGCCTCACGTCTAGTACGCATCTCACTATATTTGTATAGATAACCATCTGAATTAGCACTTCGCATAGCTCAATATTCTTGTATCACACTCAAAGCTGTTGAATATTTTAATATTATTGTGTGCATTCGACTTGTATTGACTCATTTTGGTTATAAATCTACAATGATTCATCAAATCAAGTTCATGTTGTGTCTGGTGTTCCTCGGGGATCTGTTCTGGGACCTCTATTCTTTCTATATGAATGAACCATGTTTTTTCTAATTTTTCCCAGAACAGTTCACTGGTGCTTTAAACAGACGACACATCTCTAGTGGCATGGCCAGCAATTAAGATATTGACTCTCCTGATATAGTGAACTGGTTTGTCAGTAATCATCTGACCACCAATACAGTCAAGATCAAACAAATGGCAATTGGCATCAAAAACGATTCTTTGGTACCCACATATCGCCCTCTAAATATGACGCCCATATGTCATTTTGTTTTTGAGTTGCATTTTTCCTGTTTGTATGTCTATTCAAAGTGTCACATTTCACAACTTTACCCTGAAAGGAAAAACCTCATAGAAATTCTAACAATAAACATGCTAGATTAGACTCGACTGATGTATCTTTATACATCGCTTCAAGGTTTAACGCTCGCTACATTCACGATAGAAATCTTGTGTATCTAGAAAAGAAAAATCTGATCTCGTATCCAAATAAGATTTAATTGTAGATATTAAATCTTTAGGTGATCCAATTGAATGAATCCTACTTGATTTAGTAAGTGTATTTAGTCGCCAGAGAATATGTATTTTTCTTCACAAGTCCGTATAATAATTATAATACAGAGTGTAGTTAATGCACATTATGTTGTGTAATTTACTTTTCATTGTTCAAAATGCTTTATTTCTTGGTTCATTTACAATCATGACTTCATTCCATCTCAGGACTTCGAGTTAAACTTGTTCAATGAATGTTTGTCTTTCTCTTCATTGCTGGAAATGTCCTGGATTAGAAACACTCTGTGTGTTTTGCATCTATTCACTTCGACTCTTGTTTGTGTCTTTGGTGTAAACAAAATAGTGGCTGTGCAACCAGAGAGGGTAAAACTAGTAGGAGTGGACACTTTTGACAGGCCAATCACTAGAGGAAGGTTTGAATGAGAAAACGGACATTTTTGGTGAGAAACGGCCAAAATGGAAAGAATTAAAATTTTCTAATTCTTTTGGATGAGAAACTTCATTGCTCAAATCAAACATTATTATTTTCTCATCCAAAAGAATGAGAACATTTAAATTCTTTTCATTTTGGCCGTTTCTCACCAAAATGTCCACTTTCTCATCCTCATCCAAAACTTCGTCTAGCGATGGGAAGAAAATTGTTTTGATACATCCATTTTGAACACGATTTTTAATAATGTGTAGAACAATATTGGCATATGCAATTGGCATGTACATCGAAACGAGGCAAGCAATAGTAAGTACACTGAGAGTTGGCCATGCAATTTTAATCTCCCTTGGCACATCATTGTTTCACAGCCCCTTATACGTCAACACACCTGACGAGTTGGTTAATCCTTTCAAGTACTGCTTGCGCTTCCGTCACAGTTGTTTTCCCTCTTTCATTGTCATTTTTGTCCACAAGATGGCGGTGTTTTGATTTCAGGTATCAACAAGCATCATTAAAAATACAATAGTCTAGACTTGGTGTCGACAAACAGTAGTTTCTTTACCTACCATAACATATTAATCTGCTGGTACTCATTCATTTGAGATATTTGATATATTGAAACTGTATCTATGCCGTGTTTTAAAAAATACGCCAAGTAAACATGGTCAATAAAATCACTATATGCATACAAATATTGTGTAACGTGACATTCAAACTCAAGATCGTTTTTAAAATTACAAGGATGCTCATATATTGTCGTAAATATTTCCGAAATGCTTCACATGGAATGAATTGAGCTTATATACATTTCAATCATATTATTACCTCAAGGAAATAGAGCATAATAAATATGATTAAACGTCTGTACCAATATTATGCAGTCTAACATTCGTCCTTCAGACATTTATTAATAACCATTTCAGATTTGTGATTAAATATTGTGTTCTAATTTGCAAATGCTATGCACGCTCACATATTGTCACAATACCTGAACTAGTTTGTGCGATGACCATCGACATTAGATTTTATATGATACAATAAACTTATGGATGTTGACAGATATGTGCTCCATTAATGACTCTGAAGAAAGACGATGTGATATCCTGCCGTAAGGGTGCGCTTTAGCTAACTGGCATTTTATATATCTCGATAGAAAGCACTTGCCAACGGAATTGTTTGTTTGTTTGTTTGTTTGATTGTTTGTTTTGGGACAGGCTCAAGCAAAATGGTTAAGTGTAAAATTCCAATTCTGTACAGTATTGAGCACATCTATGATTCATCGCAATGCTGCCTCACATCCAAAAATTAGATTTTAGTATCAAATATTTCCAAATGAAATTCTAAGGCAAAGCGTTATCTACATGAAAAATTTCAAGGATCATTTTTTCCAAGAAAGTCATTGTTTTGTCAATGACAGGTTTGAGTTCATCACAGCTAACTCGAGCGCGGAAGCGATAAGAGTTCATAAATCAGGAGGGAAAGAGTTAAACAGCAAAGTCATGTAGCGGATACCAACGGCACTCCGATGAAAGCTTATTATACGTATAATTTGCATAAAAAAGTGCCGGGAACCAATAAACTACCTGCAGTTATTGAGATTGTTGCATGGCAGGAAGGAAATGAGTAAAAAATTCCGACAACACAGCTGCTTATTTGCATTTGAAGAGGTGTTTATCAAGAAATCTAACCGAGTTTCACGGTATTCGTATGGATAATATATTTTTCATTTACTGAATAAGAGCAATTGATATTTATTAGTACTATTAAATATAACAAGAAACGGTCCCCGGTGATTGATTTAATCTTACTGACACATTGCAAGCGACTATAATGTTTATTATTGTCAGACTCGACGTTTCTTATCATTTTAAAATCGCGCGTGAAAAAAATGGTTATTGTTTAGTTATGATTCATCACCGATGTGGGTTAATCAGAATGCATGCTACTAGTATTCCAAATGTGTAATTTCTTCGCTGCAAATCACAAAAAATCTTAACTATTAATGCCTTCTTTACAGTGGGTGATATTGATGGAACGAGGCAGGATTACTTGGATGGCATTAAAGGTGGAATTATTTTTCTTCTTTTTCTTATATATATTTGCAAGGGGTCCGGGGGTCTTCAAACATTTTGTACGGGGATGCGCCACGCCGACTTTCGGATGCTAACTTTCTCTATACCTACTTTTTGCTGTTTTTGCCACCCATCAGTATACCAATTTTTCACCAAAAACACCCAAAATGCACCCAAATTTGCCCTAATTAGGCGATTTTAGGGGCACCTTTGCCCAAATACGCCCAATTGACTCCACTGAAAACCCACCCATCGATATACCAAAATCACTGAAAAGGTACCCGAAAACCGTGGCACATCCTCGTATACCTGGACAGCAATTGCAGGAGATATGAGAGGAACAGTCAAATAATCCAGATAAAAGACGACTTTTTAACACTGTAATAAAAGCAAAACCTGAAATATTGGCGAAGCAATCACGTTGAAATGTAATGACGCCATTTGTTTCCCTAAAATCAAATAGTGTTAATCTGCCTCTGTTATACAGTGACCCTGTATAAGTAGGCACCTCAATAAATGCAAGGAAAGGGAAAATTCGGTTATGAAATATAACACCGTATTATACATCAGTTATGTAAATTGGCATAACATGAGATATCGAATGACTACTTTCGTGACATCCGTAGCCCCAAAGCTGTAACTCACCTGTTTGTACATTTCTATGCAAATTTCAGGAACAAAAATGAAAATATTGAACTTAAAAGCCAAACCTTTGGACATACATTTTGAAGCCTAACATTGCTTGTGTAAAATTGCAAGTAAATTCTTCGGTATCCACATTTATACCAATGCTGGAACCACTACACTGATTATATCTGCAAGAAAGCCAAACAATGCATTGGTTTAAGTCATCCAACTCCTCTTCATCGGCCACATACCGTTCTTTACTTTGGACGGGTCCCACCCCTGGGGTGGCACTTAACACGAATGGCCATCCGGGTATGCTCCCACGGAAAGATCCCCCTTTTTGGATTTCGCTGCTCCGGCAAACCCCCTATATTTGACCAAAATACAGCTTCAAAAGACCCTTGATTTCAATAATTTCAGCTCTAAAAGGTATTTTCAACCAGAAAGCCAAGAAAGACCCTTGATTCTGGCTGTTTGGATCTCCAAAAGTCCCCCATTTTACTTGATCGCAGCTCCAAAAGACCCCCTTTTACCTGTATGCCGTCAGCTCCCAAAGACCCACCACCTCAAAATTCCGGGGGAGCTTACCACCAAAATTTTTGATGTGCCCCCACCAGTCCGGGAGCATCACATAGCACTTCCTTACCTTGACCAGCATTCTGCTTAACAATCTTAAATCTGCCCTGTGTTTTGATACCCGGGTAACCCTTGTTGCCATGTCCCCACCCCTAAATATGACGCCCGTGGATCATTTCATTTTTGAGTTGCGTTTTTCCTGTTTACATGTATATTCAAAGTGTTTTGGTCACATTTTACAACTTAAACCATGAAAGGGAAAACCCCATAGCAATACTAACAATAAACATGCTAGATTAGACTCGACCGATGTGTCTTATGCATCGCTTCAAGGTATATCTCTTGTTGCATTCACAATAGAAATCTTGCCGAACGCTTTCATTAGAAAATAGAAAAAAATCTGATCTCGTATCCAATTAAGATTTAATCGGAGATATTTTATCTTTAGGTGATCTAATTAAGACGACATAGATGGTTACTTTGAATAAATCCTACTTGATTTAGTAGGCGTTTTAAGTCGCCTGAGAATATGTATTTTTCATTACAAGTCCGTGTAATTAAATGCAGAGGGTAGTTAATAGACGTACTTTTCATTGTTCAAAATGGTTTATTTCTTTCCCCGTATGGCTCATTTACAAATATGACTCCATTTCCAGGATTTCGGGTTAAACATGTTCAAGGAATTATTGTCTTCAATTCTTCTCTTTGCTAAAAATGTCATGTATTAGAAACACTTTGTAAGTTTTGCATCTATTCACTTCGACTCTTGTTTGCGTCATCGGTGTGAACAAAACATTGGCTGTGCAACCAGGGAGGGCAAAACTTGTAGGAGCGGACACTTTTGGCAGGCCAATGGGAAAGAAAAATATTTTGACACACACATTTTGGACACGATTTTTTATAATGTGTAGAACAATATTGGCATATGCAATTGGCATGTACATCGAAACGAGGCACGCAATAGTAAGTACACTGAGAGTTGGCCATGCAATTTTAATCTCCCTTGGCACATCATTGTTTCACAGCCCCTTATACGTCAACACACCTGACGAGTTGGTTAATCCGTTCAAGTATTGCTTGCGCTTCCGTCACAGTTGTTTTCTTTCATTGTCATCTTTGTCCACAAGATGGCGGTGTTTTGATTTCAGGTATCAACAAGCATCATTAAAAATACAATAGTCTAGACTTGGTGTCGACAAACAGTAGTTTCTTTACCTACCATAACATATTAATCTGCTGGTACTCATTCATTTGAGATATTTGATATATTGAAACTGTATCTATCCCGTGTTTTAAAAAACACGCCAAGTAAACATGGTAAATGAAATCACTATATGCATACAAATATTGTGTAACGTGACGTTCAAACTCAAGATCGTTTTTTAAAATTACAAGGATGCTCATATCTGGTTGTAAATATTTCCGAAATGCTTCACATTGAATGAATTGAGCTGATATACATTTCAATCATGTTATTACCTCAAGGAAATAGAGCATAATAAATATGATTAAACGTCTGTACCAATATTATACAGCCTAACATTCGTCCTTCAGACATTTATTAATAACCATTTCAGATGTGTGATTAAATATTGTGTTCTAATTTGCAAATACTATGCACGCTCACATATTGTCACAATACCTGAACTAGTTTATGCGATGACCATCGACATTAAAGCTTATATGATACAATAAATTTATGAATGTGGACAGATATGTGCTCCATTAATGACTCTGAAGAAAGACGATGTTGCGATATCCGGCCATATTAAGGCGCTTTAGCTGTATTTACATCTCGACAGAAAGCACTTGTTACCGGAATTGTTTGTTTGTTTGTTTGTTTGTTTGTTTGTTTGTTTGTTTGTGTTGGGACTCAAGCACAATATTTAAATGCAAAATGCCAATTCTACTTAGTATAGAGCATTTCTATGATCCATTGCAATATTTGCCTAATCTCCGATTTAGGCGAAAATTAGATTTTAGCATCAAATCTCTCAGGATGACATTCTAAAGCAAAGCGTAATCTACATGAAACAATTCTAGGATCACTTTTTCCAAGAAAGTAATTGTTTTGTCAATGACAGGTTTGAGTTCATCACAGCTAACTCGAGCGCGGAATCGATAAGAGTTCATAAATCACGAGGGAAAGAGTTAAACAGCAAAGTCATGTAGCGGATATCAACGGCACTCCAATGAAAGCATATTATACGTATAATTTGCATACAAAAGTGCCGGGAACCAATAAACTACCTGCAGTTATTGAGATTGTTGCACGGCAGGAAGGAAATGAGTGACAAATTCCGACAACACAGCTGCTTATTTGCATTTCAAGAGGTGTTTATCAAGAAATGTAACCGAGTTTCACGGTGCTCGTATGGATAATCCATTTTTCATTTACTGAATAAGAGCAATTGATATTTAGTTATGGTACTTATTAGTACTATTAAATATACCAAGTAACAATTCCCGGTGATTGATTTAATCTCACTTACACATTGCGAGCCACTATAATGTTTATTATTGTCAGCTCCGTTGTTTCTTATAACTTTAAATCGCGTGTGAAAAAGGTGACGAAAAAAGTGGTTATTGTTTACTTATTATTCATCACCGAAGTGGGTTAAGCAGAATGCATGCTATTCCAAACGTGTAATTTCTTCGCTGCAAATCACAAAAAATCTTAACTCTTAATGCTTTCTTTACATTGGGTGATATTGATGGAACGGGGCAGGATTACTTGGGTGCCATTAAAGGTGGAAGTACGTTTTCTTCTTTTTCTTATATTTAAAGATATTTGCAAGGGATTGCTTTTAAAACAAGAACTACATCATAAACGTTGGCAACACTCAAAACAGTCAAATCATCATAATCATCAGCCCATATCATCCCACTGGTGGGCAAAGGCCTGTCCCAAATTCTGATGATGTCTCCTGTCTCCTGCAAGTTTTGTAAACCAATTACTGCGAACAGCATCCTGGACAGGAATTGCAGGAGACATGACAGGAACAGTCAAATAATCCAGAAAAAAGACGACTTTTTAACACTGTAATGAAAGCAAAGTAATCACGTTGAAATGTAATGACGCCATTTGTTTCCCTAAAATCAAATAGTGTAATATGCCTTTGTTATACAGTGACCCTGTATAATTAGGCACCTCAATAAATGCAAGGAAAGGAAAAATTCGGTTATGAAATTTAACACCGTATTGTACATCAGTTATTTAAATTGGCATAACATGAGATATCGAATGACTACTTTCATGACATCCGTAGCCCCAAAGCTGTAAACTCACCTGCTTGTACATTTCTATGCAAATTTCAGGAACAAAAATGAAAATATTGAACTTAAAGCCAAACTTTTGGACATACATTTTGAAGCTTAACGTTGCTTGTGTAAAATTGCAAGTAAATTCTTCGGTATCCACATTTATATAAATCCTGAAACCACTACACTGATTATGTCTGCAAAAAAGCCAAACAATGCATTGGTTTAAGTCATCCAACTCCTCTTCATGGGCCACCTGCCGTTCTTTACTTTGGACGGGTACCACCCATGGGGGTGGCACTTAACACGAATGACCATACGGGTATGCTCCCTCGGAAAGACCCCCTTTTTTGGATTTCGTAGCTCCGGCAGACCCCCTATATTTGACCAAAATACAGCTCCAAAACACCCCTGATTTCAATAATTTCAGCTCTAAAATGTATTTTCAGGCGATTTTCAACCAGAAAGCCTAGAAAGACCCTTTATTTTGACTGTTCAGAGCTCCAAATGTCCCCATTTTACTTGTTCGCAGCTCCAAAAGACCCCCTTTTACCGGTACGCCGTCAGCTCCCAAAGACCCACCACTTCAAAATTCCGAGGGAGCTTACCCACCACAATTTTTTTTTTTATGCGCCCCCCCCGAGGTCCCACCAGTCCGGGAGCATTACATAGCACTTCCTTACCTTGACCAGGATTCTGCTTAACAGTCTTAAATCTGCCCAGTGCTTTGGTCCGCGGGTCATCCTTGTTGCCATGTCCCACCCCTAAATATGACGCCCGTAGGTCATTTCAATTTTTGAGTTGGGTTTTTTCTGTTTGCATCTATATTCAAAGTGTTTTGTCACATTTTACTACTTAACCCTGAAAGGGAAAACCCCATAGAAATACTAACAATAAACATTCTAGATTAGACTCGACCGATGTGTCTTATACATCGCTTCGAGGTACATCTCTTGTTGCATTCACAATAGAAATATTGCCAAACGCATCCATTAGAAACTAGAAAAGAAAAATCTGATCTTGTATCCAATTAAGATTTCATTGGAGATATTTTATCTTTAGGTGATCCAATTAAGACGACATAGATGGTTACTTTGAATAAATCCTACTTGATTTAGTAGGCGTATTAAGTCGCCTGAGAATGTGTATTTTTCATTACAAGTCCGTGTAATTAAATGCAGAGGGTAGTTAATGCACACATATATGTTGTGTAATGTACTTTTCATTGTTCAAAATGGTGTATTTCTTTGCCCGTATGGCTCATTTACAAATATGACTCCATTTCCAGGATTTCGGGTTAAACATGTTCAATTCTTCTCTTTGCTAAAATATCCTGTATTAGAAGCACTTTGTAAGTTTTGCATCTAATCACTTCGACTCTTGTTTGCGTCATCGGTGTGAACAAAAATGTGGCTGTTCAATAATTAAGGGAGCGCAAAATTAGGAGGAGTGGACAATTTTGACAGGCCAATGGGAAGGAAATTATGTTGCGACACCCATTTTGGACACGATTTTTAATAATGTGTAGAACAATGTTGGCATATGCAATAGGCATGTACATGGAAACGAGGCAAGCAATACTAAGTACACTGAGACTTGGCTATGCAATTTTAATCTCCTTGGCACATCATTGTTTCACATCCTCTTATACGTCAACACACCTGACGAGTTGGTTAATCCGTTCAAGTACTGCTTGCGCTTCCTTCACAGTTCTTTTCCATCTTTCATTGTCATCTTTGTCCACAAGATGGCGGTGTTTTTATTTCAGGTATCAACAAGCATCATTAAAAATACAATAGTCTAGACTTGGTGTCGACAAACAGTAGTTTCTTTACCTACCATAACCTATTAATCTGCTGGTACTCATTCAACTGAGATATATTGAAACTGTATCTATCCCGTGTTTTAAAAAATACGCCAAGTAAACATGGTCAATGAAATCACTATATGCATACAAATATTGTGTAACGTGACGTTCAAACTCAAGATCGTTTTTAAAATTACAAGGATGCTCATATCTTGTCGTAAATATTTCCGTAATGCTTCACATGGAATGAATTGAGCTTATATACATTTCAATCATGTTATTACCTCAAGGAAATAGAGCATAATAAATATGATTAAACGTCTGTACCAATATTATGCAGCCTAACATTCGTCCTTCAGACATTTATTAATAACCATTTCAGATTTGTGATTAAATGTTGTGTTCTAATTTGCAAATACTATGCACGCTCACATATTCTCACAATACCTGAACTAGTTTGTGCGATGACCATCGACATTAAAGCTTATATGATAAATTTATAGATGTGGATTGATATGTGCTCCATTATTGACTCTGAAGAAAGACGATGTGATAGCCTGCCATAAGTGTGCGCTTTAGCTAACTGGTATTTACATCTCGATATAAAGCACTTGCTAACGGAATTGTTTGTTTGTTTGATCTAGGGACAGGCTCAAGCAAAATGGTTAAGTGCACAATCCCAATTCTACACAGTATTGAGCACGTCTATGGTTCATCGCAATGCTGCCTTATCTCCAATTTAGGCGAAAATTAGATTTTAGTATCAAATCTTTCCGCAAGTTGCAATAGAGCGAGTGACAAACTCTAATGAGCTGTGACATCATCACCCAATTTTATCTCGCCGTGATTTAATAGTGTATTGACTATGCAAATAACCACTTTTTTTGCTCTACTTCAGCAAACATCAAAAGAGAATATACCTATTTTCCGTGTCAAAAAAGACACCGAATTTCTAGCGCACTTGTATTTAATATTTGTGTAATGGTTTGCCAAATATGGGCATTATCATATTAGTATATTTATGAATATTGCATGGTACGTAAAGGCCAAATACCCGGATGGCGTCCAAATTTGGCACAAATCTTATGGTCGATACTATTGAATGAGTTTGATATTTTTATGAATGAACTGTAGTATGAATGGTAGGACTCCATCCATATCCACATTCACCCCGAAACAGAAACATGCTTGGTTGCAATTACATCAGAATGTTTATTTTCTTATTTATTTGTTTATTTTTTGCATGAAATATGAAGATAACATATTCAAATCAATATTAATTGTGATAATTTAGCCTAAATACATTTATTTACCAACATACGGCTTTCGAAAGGAGTGGATACGTGCAGTTGGTCTATACCCTTGAGTGTGTGATTATTACGTTGTCAATTCACAACACACGGGTGAATGGGAGATGTCCTCCAACTTTTCCTAATGGTATGAAATTCTAACGCAAAGCATTATCTACCTGAGAAAATGCAGGATCATTTTTTCCAAGAAAGTAATTGTTTTGTCAATGACAGGTTTGAGTTCATCACAGCTAACTCGGGCGCGGAATTGATAAGAGTTCATAAATCACGAGGGAAAGAGTTAAACAGCAAAGTCATATAGCGGATATCAACGGCACTCCGATGAAAGCATATTATACGTATAATTTGCATACAAAAGTGCCGGGGAACCAATAAACTACCTGCAGTTATTGAGATTGTTGCATAGCAGGAAGGAAATGAGTGAAAAATTCCGACAACACAGCTGCTTATTTGCATTTCAAGAGGTGTTTATCAAGAAATCTAACCGAGTTTCACGGTACTCGTATGGATAATCTATTTATCATTTACTGAATAAGGGCAATTGATATTTAGTTAGGGAACTTATTAGTACTTTATTGATATAACAAGAAACGGTTCCCGGTGATTGATTTAATCTCACTTACTCAATTCGAGCTACTATAATGTTTATTATTGTCAGCCCCGTCGTTTCTTATAACTTTAAAATCGCGCATGAAAAAAGTGAAGAAAAATTGGTTATTGTTTACTTATGATTCATCAACGATGTGGGTTAAGCAGAATGCATGCTATTCCAAACGTGTAATTTCTTCGCTGCAAATCACAAAAAATCTTAACTCATAATACTTTCTTTACATTTTGTGATATTGATGGAATGAGGCAGGATTACTTGGGTGCCATTAAAGGTGGAAGTACTTTTTCTTATTAAAGATATTTGCAAGGGGTTGCATTTAAAACAAGAACTAAATCATAAACGTGGGCAACAGTCATAACAGTCAAATCATCATAATTATCAGCCCATATCGGTTAACTGCTGGGCAAATGCCTCTCCCAAATTCTGCCAATGTATCTTGTCTCCTGCAAATCCTGTTAACCAATTCCTGGCAACAGCAGCCTGGACAGGAATTGCAGGAGACATGACAGGAACGGTCAAATAATCCAGATAAAACACACTGTAATAATACCATAGTATTTTGCGACTACAAAGCCTGAAATATTGACGAAGCATCAACATTGAAATGTAATGACGCCATTTGTTTCCCTATATTCAAATGGTGTTATTCTTCCTCTGTTATAAAGCCACCCTGTATAATTAGGCAACTAGACAACCTCAATGAAAGCAAGGAAAGGGAGAATGAGGTTATGAAATATAACACCGTATTATACATCAGTAGTATTTAAATTTGCATAACATGAGGTATCGAATGACTACTTTCGTGACATCCATAGCCCTGAAGGTGCGTTTTCACCTGTTGGTGCATGTCTAACATTGTCTGTGTAAATTGATGATAAGAAATGAATTCAGGGAATGAAAGTGAATGTGTTTACTTAATTCCAAACCTTTTCACATACTTTTTCAAGTCTACCATAGTCTGTGTAAATTTTTTAAGTAAATAACAATCATTTCGATATCATAGGACATGCCAATGCACTGGTGTTGTCACAGTGTGTTAAGGGGGTACTACACCCCTGCCCAATTGTGTGCCTATTTTTGGCATTTTTCTCAAAAATTATAGCGCATTGGTGACAAGTAAGATATGTATATCATAGGGGCAAGGACTACAACTACTGCACTGACAATTCAGCAACTCAAGGCAAGTAGTTATTGATTTATTGATCAAATATTGGGTTTCCCTCATTATTGACTGTAACTACACAACTGTTGTCTGTGCTGAAATAACTGAAATAAAAATTTCCAGTGCAGTAGTTGTAGTCCTTGCCCCATAAATGCAAAAATAGGCACAAAATTGGGCATGGTGTAGTACCCCCTTAAACATAGCTCCCAGCCCCAAGTCCGAGATAGGCTAGTTTGTCATCGGACGTACTCATTTTATAACCAGATCGTCCAGCGGACGCCTTGAAATGTTTAACTCCGCCGGGCACCATAACTAGCAGTGGCGTACTGATCGCCGAAATACCGAAAAAAAATTGACAAAAATTGAGATATTCATCTTCCGTTTGTCCTTTATTTTTTCCGATTCAGCATTAAAATTGTTCTTTACAGCGTCCCAGTAAACTTATTTTGATAGCGCTCAGGTGGATGACTCTTCAAGTTTCCGACCTTTGACATTGTGTACACTAAGACATCGCCCGAGCACCAATACAACTAAACCAAAGTTAGACATAAAATATAGTTATTTTCAGGAAGAAACAGGCTACTTTTAGGAGCATTCTCTTCCTCAAACTAGTTGCTTTTTAGCTCAATTTTACACACTGGTTGTCATTTTATTTATGTTCTTGAAAACCTTAGATGCCTATTATATCCACGGAGTCTGCATTGTTCCCTAGTTTGTCAAGACTTGTTATCAATTGTCATAATTGTGTTACGTCCTCCTTTCTTTAAGTACTCCTACGCACATAAAAGAGTTGTATGTGGGTATTCTTTATCTTGGTGACATTTGAATAATTGGTTAGACACCTGTCGTGCTCTAAAATGGGCGTTTCCCGTTGAAATACATGCACCCCGTGTGATGTGGAAGAAATTACTTTAATCTTACACAGAGAGAGTGCGAATTTTAAATGGGTTTGTTACCTGAATGTGTGAGGGCGCTGTTCAGCTGCGGCCAGTACATTTTTGTTTCCCGTCTCAGTTTTGTGAATCTATTTCACTAAAAGACAAAAATCTGTTATCGGTTGAAAAATTCTTGAAAAATCTGTAATCCAACACAGATTTTTCACTGATTTTTCAACCAGTCGCAAAAATATCTCCTAGTGATTTGAAATGTATGCCTTCTATGCGGGAAATTATTATAGTCATGTCTTCCGTAGAGGGTTTGTGTATTTCAACTGGAATAGCACAATACATATTCTGTTTCGCGAAATAAGAAGCGACACTTGAAAAGGTGGGTCAAAAATATTGCATTAATTTATATCAAAAGATATACGTGCAACACCTGTAACGCGATTTCTTTTCAGATATGAGCATAGAAATAATATTATATACAAACAGTTGAAAGGTCATGTAATGTATAGTAGACTGGTAGCCTTTGTCTAGAATTACCGACATGATGACATGAAAGTGCTGCTCGAAAAGATGATTGTTCGTAGACGCTCCTGTAGGCTATAATTCAGAACTGTGTTAAATAGCATAATTAAATGTTCAAATTATTAAATCATTATTAAGTTTAGCAGCATTGCATTAGCCGAGACCCTTGCGGATTCAGAAACACTCGAAAAGGCCTCGAAACCAGAGCTTTGTAAAATGTCTAAGTCTGTAGGGGAAAACAGAATGCATAGCAACGTAATAAAAGTACCAGACTATGGGAGTGCAACGTGTGGTAAAAGTACATTACATACACTATGGACCACGATGGCCTCATCCCAATGGCATAGTTCAATAACCTCAATTAAACAATCACAGTGCAAAATTTGACCTCAAGTTACAGAGTATGAGTTTTTGTAGCCACATTTTTAAAGGTCATTCAAGGAATGTGCAAATACATTGGGGTTAAAGAACTGCGCACTGATGGGTGAGCTTGTTGTGGATCCTAGTGATATACAAGTTACTTGGAATCAATGAGCCACACCGCCAACTGTGAAGCACTCGTTTCCCATCACATTACAGCGGAAATAAGATCAGTGATCACTCACCTGAAAAATGGCTAACCTACTTCGTTTCAAGGCAGAAATGTTTTATCCCCCGTATAGTCTTTTTCCTTCATGATGTAATTTCATTAATTATTCTATTGTTATACATGTATGGTTTTGGTAATGTTCTTTCTTTCCGGATTTATTATCTTACTTTGCAGAATTATTAATTTATAATGAATTACGTTGAGTCATTCTTTATCACCTTCTGAATTTGTTTCCCAAATTCTTGTTTCTTTAATTTTTGTTTCCTTCCTTTCTGTTTTTTGTTTTGTTTTTTTTGTTTGTTTTTTTTCATTTTCAATGATGATGATCATGTGACAATGATGATCATCATCATCATCGTTGTCGTCGTCGCCGCTGTTGTTAGTGTTGTTGTCGTTATTATTGTTGTTGTTATCTTGAATTATTATTACTAAATCATATTTTTATTTCTTAACAATTATGCTTGGTAGACTGAGGATATGTGGTATCAAAACGGCTGATATCACCGGTCATTCTTAGACACCACATCGAATTTGGCCCTATAGAACTATCGGTGCCCGGTTAGGTACCGATGACTCTTAACACCACTCCCTGGAGATATAATAAATTGTATCAAGCATAATAATTAACAGTTACATAGTGTTATCGTTTTTCATTTAAATAAAAAACGAATGCACTGTGCAGATGTTCAGGGTACGATAAAAAGAGCCATCGGTACCTATTCGGGCACCGATAGCGCTATTATATAGGACCTAAAAAGATGTTGTGCCTTACGTTCTATTGAAAGTGACTGTTGGGGTGAACGGTATGTCATTTGACGTTGTCTCTCCTAAACTTCTAAAAACGGAATAAAATACGCGTGACAGGAAGCGTGCATTCATCTTTAGTTGATGACGGGTTTGCCAAAGTACAATACTTAAGCTTACCACTTGTCAAAGATGCTTTGTGTTCGTCTGAAGCCCAATTTATCGAATTAATGGCTACTTAAAATGGTCGTGCCAATATCAGAATAACCCACAACAGATTGTGTTTTCTTCCTGAAGGTCGTGGTACTCTTTTAGAACCATAAAGTATATTGAGCATTATGTTTACAGTAATCTAATTCACGATATATTACTTCAATAACTGCTTTTTAAATACTACATATAATTTTAATTTTAATTTAAAAATGCAATCAGAGACTCATACTAATACTATAGACTCTTTACTATATCCATGCACTATTCCAGGGTTTGACGTAATACATCAATATCATAGATCAGGTGCAACTAAAAGTTTTTTTGTGATTATCATGACATATATCAGGCGGCCGTTGCAACTCATATGCTAGCGCAATACAAAAAGGTGGCGACAGCGTCGGCTTTCCCTGTGTATTACCCTGCACTAACATGGCGTCCAATGGCGTCTCCCGGGCGGCGCCATTTTGGAAAAGTAAAGAAAAATGCTGCTGCCACCACGATAGTACTAAAAGCTACCTAAAAAAATATGCGTAGTGCTGTGGAGACTTACTTTAACATGACGTCACGAATATGCTAATTAAAGAAAAATGCTGCTGCCATCTACGTCCACATGTTGCAAGCGTGACGATCGCCTGGCCTCACGTCGACGAACGGAGTTTCAATTCCATCGCACTACGTGCTCTATATACTTATTTCATGATATATCACTTAATATGGGTGTACTGATTCCATATGTGGATCCTCGTAATGTCCATTGATGCAGCAAATATGTAATGATTGAATGCGCAATATAGAGCGATGTATAACATCTTACATACTCTAAAGAGATTAAAATACGGTATGAATTTGCTATTTACGTTATTACTAACTGTGATGATACTTTCTATCCTTTCCTGTCGAGCGATGATTTGGTCACATATGATGGTCTTGTGTGGTGGCGCCCATGGGTCACCCGCGTTTTTATAAATACGTATTCATAACATAGTCAAAGCTAACTGGTTACTATTACCATAAAATTGGCAGATATAATGTTTATGGCTTTAAATGACATCTTAATATTATAATGATAAATTCAAGCTTAACTAGCAAATCTGTAATTATTATATTCCACTTCAAACGACTTTCTATAATACGCCTGACCATACTATACGCAATAAGTTGGTTGATATACGCAATAAATTGGACGAGAAGGACATTGTTTACTTCAATCCTTTGGTCATAATGTCGAATAATGTCAATTTAAATTGACAATACTCGCATATCTCTTATAAAATGATAAATTACTAAAGTTATCAATTATGACTTGCATCATTATTAATTTATATAATCACTTGATATGTCTGGGCATCATGACAACCCATCAATCACTAATAGCAGAGATCAAAACAAGTGTTTCTTGAAAGGTCAATCCGTTTAAAATACCCAGTGCGATGTAATATTAAGGAAGTGGCGAAAATATCACGTTTTATTTAATATTTCAACGAAACTGCCCTAGTTACGGGCTATTTACAAATCAGCAGCCATGTAGTTCGACTCTTCCCTGTTTTAGCATATATGTTACATAATATATATGGAACATAAAAGAGGGGTCTTTTGTTTGAAACCCCTAAGTGCTAGTTTTTAATGCATTAAATCCCTGAACACGACGATTCTAAGATAGTATCAAATTGATCAAATTTCTTTGTTCAAAGTTCTAGAAAAAGTTCAGATCCCAATAAAATGTTGTTTATGCCTTTATATTTCAGCAGCGTAGATTTCTTTTTGACATGGGGGATGGGGTTGGAAAAAATTTGTTGAAGTATAGTGAATCCAGCACTTTTGGCGACCAAATAAGTTTATGATACAAATGCGCACGAAGCGCACAAAATTGGCACTTTTGGGGATAAAATGGCCAAATATGAGGTTAATATGCGAGGTTTGTTATGAAGGTGATAACAATTTCTACTGTTTTCAACACCAAGATGAAACACTTTAGTAAGTAGTGTAATTAATATTCGTACATAGTAGTTCAATAACTCAGCTAGATCATTCAATTTGTCAACATTTATGAGGCTCGAATTAATCTTAATGATGCTTGGCGAGAGCAAATGACCGCTTGCACTAGCATGCTTGCTTGACACAGTAATAACACTTCATAAGGGGGAAATCACCAGGGAAAGGACATTGCCCTATTTACAACGCGGCCAGAGTTAGGTTGTATGTAATACGTCTCCCTACTACAATATATTTTACATTAAGGGCTCTGGTATGAACGTTTCGACAGAATTTTTTTGTGGGAAATTCGCGATATAATACAAATTTTATGACAAAGTATTAAAATTTGATGATATATATATTTTTTTTTATCTAACAGTCCTCGAAGTAAACTTTCTACACCTTATGCTATGTATTTAGAGTGTATGTAGCTGCGATCAATGTGGTCTTCACAAGAGTACGCCCATCTACTTCTATAAAAAGCCAAACGTGTGTTGCACCATACATTTCGTGTGATGAAACATTCTTCACATCATTTGTCCAAGATGTTGATGGATGTCCTTTTCCACGATGGCCTTCCACGGCTCCTGAAGATTCTGCTTCTCGCCATTCTTTCTCATAATGTGGCCAAAATGGCGCAATTTCCTCTCAATGATGGACTTTCTGATGTTTAGGTCTGTGCCAAATTTTATTCAGGACCCCTAATATTTATCCAAATTATTTGATATCAGAAGGACACTTTGGTCTTGTTAAAATGTGATATAAATGTGCTGTTTCAATTAAACTTAAATTAAACTAGTCTAACAAATAATATGCAAGTACTAATAACGCCCTCAACGTTCACATGTACACGATTGTTTTCAGTTTACGTCTGTCGTATTTCAATCCGCAAACTATATACCATTTGAACTATCAAGTACTATCTCTTAGCCTGAACAGGTTTGTAATTTAACACTGAGCAAGCAAAACACACGCAAAATTTGCCTTGAAAATCATACCCTTCAGTCATTCTACACTGTGTCAACTTTAGCATCTCCTCGCGTTAGGATTCTTCTGGTCGTAAGTGGTCTTTGCGTTATTTTGCCCAGGTCGTTTTCTATCTCTGTTTAGATTATTTGAGATAAATGGGTAAATGTACAAGAGAAGCGAAGTGGGGAATTCTTGCGACGCGAATATCCGGAGGCATCCTGACTATCAGTAAAACCAACACTTGCTAGACTAAAGGGTCGTGTGTTTCCTGGATCATACCAAGAACATCGGCGCAAAGAGGTCATCGGCTGTCTGTCCTGAACCCTCGCATTGCGCGTGTCGGCTACTCATCCGCTAGCCTTCATAAGCTTCAACACATTCAAAGGATTAAAATACTAAATTAGTTGAAGAGTTTAAATAAAATATATAATATTATAGTCTAGTGAAGAACTTCATTATAACGCATAAATACTAATATAAAGGGTTGGAATTTTGCATTATTAGACCTTATTCAATTATTTCAACATGCCATTCATAGCAAAACACACCCTTCACTTGTTTCAAATGTTAAAACGCCAGTACTATAAAGTCACATTACGGTCATTTGATAGATAGCATATTTGTCTACATAATCTATATCACTTGCATCAACAATTTAAAGGTATTTGATTGAACAACGATCACTGGACCAAGATCTAAATGAATACTTTCGTCTTAGTGCCATTAATTTAGATGCGAATAACGCCCTCAACGTTCACCTGTACACGATTGTTTTCAATTTACGTTTGTAGTATTTTAAACCGCAAACTATATACCATTTGAACTATCAAGTACTATCTCTTAGCCTGAACAGGTTTGTAATTTAACACTGAGCAAACAAAACACACGCAAAATTTGCCTTGAAAATTATACCCTTCAGTCATTCTACACTGTGTCAACTTTAGCATCTCCTCGCGTTAGGACCCTTCTGGTCGTAAGTGGTCTTTGCGTTATTTTGCCCAGGTCGTTTTCTATCTCTGTTTAGATTTCTTGAGATAAAGTGGGTAAATATACAAGAGAAGCGAAGTGGGGAATTCTTGCGACGCGAATATCCGGAGGCATCCTGACTATCAGTAAAACCAACACTTGCTAGACTAAAGGGTCGTGTGTTTCCTGGATCATACCAAGAACATCGGCGCAAAGAGGTCATCGGCTGTCTGTCCTGAACCCCTCGCATTGCGCGTGTCGGCTATTCATCCGTTAGCCTTCATAAGCTTCAACATACTCAAACGATTAATACAAAATTAGGGTTTACATAAAGCATATGATATTTTTATATTGTAGACCTTCATATAATATAACACATAATTGTCAAAGGGTTTGGAATTTTGTATATTTACACCTACTTGTAACAGTTTATTTTGAATATGCCAATAACGGCAAAATAAACCCTTCACTTGTTTCAAATATTAAAACACCATTACCATGTTACTATAAAGTCATATTACGGATATTTGATAGATAGCATTAGTCTACATGGCTTTAATTTATATCGCTTGTATCAACAATTTAAAGGTATTCTGGACCAAGATCTATATGATTACCTTCGTCTTAGCGCCATTAATATCTTCAATTCCATGTTGGAACGCAAGGAGTTAGGTATTGTAAACATTCAACCCCATCTACAAAGAGCTGACGTTATCATAGATCTTTAATGTTTTTCTTTGGCATTCTTTCTATGTTGTCTTCATCATTTTTTATTTCACCGGTCGCTATGACAGGAAGAGATTTTGCTAAGAGCGTCTATGCACCATCGTTTAAACCGAGACCATTATGACATCTATTGAATTCAAGTATATATGGCATTTAAATAGAATTCTAAAAGCATTTTCAAGTTGTTGCATTGTCGATGTCTCGGTGAAGATGATTTTAGGAAGTGTTTTGGCACATTATGGACATGATGGAAATGTGCTTCTAGAAACATTGACCTCAAGACTGTTTCTCTATTATATGGAAAAAATTATGTTTTGTCAAGTTGAGACAAGTGGCATTTGTGGTAAAACTGCATAAGATCATATTTCCAGTTGGGAAGTAAACAAATACTACATGTTGTGAGAGCAAATAGTGAGAGCAACTGGTCATAATGTCTTTGATAATCGTGATAACCTCAGCAAGCGCTGCACAATCAGCCAATTCCATCACTTTCCTGAAAAAAAAGTAAATAGAAAGAACGATGGTTTATTTATAACCATTTTGATACCCTGTACATCAAATGTCGTTCAATATTAGTAATACAGTGGTGTTTTTAAAGAAACATAATCGAATTTAAAAGTTGCAGTTAATTTAAAACGTGATTCATAACCATAGCGATGTGTCTACACTATTCGCGAACGTATTTGAATGTATTGCCCTGCACTAGACGTTACTTCACAACTATCTTCATAGCAACTGTTCCACAGAATTCCCCCATAGATGTTCCACGAACAGGGATGAGGATATGGATCGTAATTCTATAAAAAAATCTTTCTTTGATACAATATGTTGCACACATACACAAGTGATTATTAGTGCTGGGCGGGGATTAAAAAAACACAAGGTTTGTGAAGACACATCGTTATATTAATTAATCCAGTTACATCACTACTTCTATGACGAATAAGGAGGTAATTTAGGCTAATTTGTCAGTTTCAAGTGTATTTTGCTCTTTAAACATGTCCTTGATATTTTCATATTGCACTTGTACTTCTGAGTCTGTTTATATAATACATTAAAGGCCAGGTCTCTAAGAACACTTTAACAATAAAACGTGCTCCTGCTAATATTAATTTGAATCAACCTATATTTCATTTTGATAAATAATTAACTTACATTATTTCAATATTCTACAGTGTTTCCTATTTGTCAATTCAGATTAGGGGTGCTTTCTAAATGCCTCAATTTTTTTAGCCGGAGGCAGATTGGCTATTCTTAAGAGTTTACCATTATTGACGATAATTTTAATAAAGATAGGAATAATCATTTAAACAATAATAACACATGACAAAAGCGGACTAAACATACTAGGAACGGTTAGGAACCGTCACTCATATGCAGACCTACAGGCACCAGTCAGGCGACATAGTTCCAATGACCTCCTAATGGCAGTTCAAGATATGAAATGAAGATCAAGAACATGATACAGGGTGGTCCTGAAAAAACTGTATCGTCGCAAACTTAACTTTTTTTGGTTTGATATTTTAACGCCCAAACTACTTGATAACTATGAAAATTATTAATTTAGACTTCAACACTACTTGTCTATTTCGTTTACCGGGAGCGCTTTCGAGGAACTTCCTCGTCATCAGCCGATGTTGTTAGCGCTGATGTTTTCTTGGAAACGGCTAAGGACCAACCTGATCAGGTGACATCACACTTAATGACGTCACCGAAGTCCAGTAAGAAATAAACAAGTAGTGTTGAAGTCTAAATTAATAATTTTCATTGTTATTACCACTACGTATGAATCTGCAATTCTATATTTAATAACTGATGTAGTTGAGGAATAAATCAGCTGTCACATACTTTTTGAGTTTTGAAAATGCACCGTTCGTGAGTACAAGATTTTTACGAAATTACCTCATTTTCAAACCTTTCCACGGATACAAATCTCAATAAATGTGTTTAGGAGTACCAATCACTGCGCATCAGGCGTCTGTTGTCATTGGTGTGGAACGGATTGAACATGAGGTAGTTTCGTCCAATTCTTATACTTCAAGAACGGAGCGGTCAATTTTCAAAAAAAGTATGTGAAAGCAATTTTATTCCCTAACCACATCAAATATTTAGTTTTTGTTGGTTCGGGCACTAAAATACTCAAACATTTTTCAACGTTACAGTTCTTTCAGAGACACCCTGGAGATAAGTATGAAAGCCACTAAACCTAAATTACCAAATAAAGTATTCAATAGATGGAGAAGTTTGTTCTGCGTATTTTGATCTTTAACTAATTTGAATGCAAATTAGTACGGCGCTATGGGTTTGGGATTTTCTTCTGCTACATTATTGGAACCAATGTTTTTAGACATCCTTAAACCTAAAAGGATAACAATTTGATTGGTTCTAGTTTATCTATGTCCCCTGTGGCTCCAACGAAGGGTCGAAGGTCACAATGGGGCCAAAACTTTAAAATATCGCATCATGTTGTAATGCATCTCCTATTGTTCCTCTTATCACAGGGAATAAAAATATTTTGCTATTGTGCTTAAGCTGAATTTATACTCGATCGCCGAGCGATGCGATTAAACAATCGCCGAATTTTGCGATGCATCGCCCGTCGCTTTTGCATTTATACTTATCACGGCGATAGCGATTGCAGACGACAATTAAAATATTCTAAATGCCACAAAATACATTTTTAAAACATCAGTTGCTGTCAATAATTATTGCTTTGAATTAATTCATCATCAAAAGTTAAAAATCGAGAAAGGTAAATTAATTAGCAAAATAATAGATCCAGTTGGTTGTATATGATTGGTTGACGCATTCACGTGTCAAGCGATATCGCTGGGAAGTTGAGATTTCTTCAACTTGCAAAAGCGACGTCGTTTTTGCCTCCGCGATTTGAATCGATTGATCGGCTTGACGCTCTGGAAATGTAAGTAAACATTGAGCATGCGTGAAAATCGCTTTTCTGCAAAAGCGATTGAGTATAAATTCAGCTTAAGTTCGGGAGTTATAAGGTCGAATAGGTTAAATTTCAAAACTTTCATACACAATGGTCAAACATTTACAAACAGTCCTATTTCCTCTAAACTGGTGTCAAATTACTCCCCTTAACATAAGGAATCACAAACATATACTGACTGGAAATAGTATAGTTTAGCCTAAGAGCAATAATAATAATTATGAGATTTGTTATTTCGTACATCCTAATGTGTAACTACAGGTGGCGTGACTACTGATTAGTGATGCTTGTTTATATCAGTTTGGAAGACGCGCAACACATAATAAAAAATATTGAATTGTTCTTGGGGGAAATGACCTTTTTTTGTAAGAAGACAATAGTCGCAAGAAGACAATGTATGCTGTCTATACAGACGATTCAACAGTGTATTTTTTAAACAATTTCCTTTGCATTTTTCGTATGGTTTAATGACACTATAGATCACCTCATTGACTATATATAGCTTATGTCAGCTCCAAATGTTAGCTCGGTGTTTCTGAAATCAAATACATTTTGAAAGCTTAGTCAAATCTTCATTTTAAAAAAGTCTGATATTCCTCATTTTTGAAAGGCAATCAAAAATCAAGGCATAAATTAGGAATAAACACGATTCAATGGCTCTGAGTTTGTTTTTAGCCACTTTTCCATTTTCGAAACACTGATTTTTTTGCCCAGTACGTATCAGGAAATTCCTGTTGTGCACTTTATTTGCGTTGTTATAATACTAATCTCATAATAATCTCATTTTAAAGTATATATCTGCAGGAAAGACAGGTTCCAGTTTGGTTATCATTTTATTGTCTATGTATTAATATATTGATATCATTGGCTTGTTTATTTATTCATTCTCCTATTAATTTGTTTGCTTTTTGGTGTTTTTCAGATTGAGTTTAGTACTTTTCTGTCGGATGGATTTTAAGGCCTTTCCTATGGATAAACAAAACTGCAAGACGACTATAGAGAGCTGTAAGTATAATTGAATTGGCTCTATATTCTTGATCTATGACGTCACGGTGGTAGAAGTGACGTCACAGTGGTAGAAGTGACGTCACATGGGAGTCATCGTGTAGTTGGTTAACATGTTTGGGTATTATTGGGCTATTCCATTTATGATCCACACTACTCCTATGGAAAATTTAGCTGAAGTCTTCCACAGAGAGAGTATAAGTTTCGAATAGAATAGACAATTGGGTAGCTTCTATTTGAAATGCTCACTCCAGTTGTGGAAGACAAAGCTAATACCATAATACAGACGGAGTATGAGTTTCAAAATGATTAATCCTGACCAATTACATTTGAAAAACATACTCCCCCTATGGAGCATATTTCCAAAATCTTCCACAGGGGTAGTGTGGATTTCAACTGGAATATCTCATTACACCATTGAAGCGAGGTCATGGTATGAACCTGAAATAATTGAAAACTTTTGTTCATGACTGTAGTTAGGGCAACTGCCACTAATAATAATGATTTTCGATAGCAGCAATATCACTTTAAGACTGCAAACCTTCTAAAAGGAAACATACGACAGCCTGAAGTAGAAAGATGGAATAGAGGCCAGTAAGTTTGCCAATCTAAACTCCTTCATGAAACACCTATCGACGACAAACAGTGACAAAAGCAATTAGATTGTCTGCGATATTTCAATTGAGCTGCAGTAATCTAAATTCTTTTCTCGTACTACTGGATTCAATGGGGTAGCAGTTAGTGATTTGCCATGATGCATATTTCAAACACAATTTGTCCATCAATGCAAGTAAAGTATGCAGAAGATAAATTAATAATAATTCGGTTTCTATTGGACATTTCAATTGGAAATTTGAGTCCGAGTTTCAGTCGTCGTCTATAAAAAGTTATCATCAGTATAATTATATTGTAAGTTTATTAAATTCCGGCTACCCATGTCCGCTGCAATTAAAAACTTAAGAAAGTTTAAAAAGTTAAGTCCTGTTCAGTGATTTGCTCATTCGCAAGATCGTAAAAATCTTTGGCACCTTTGTTAGTGTCATAGATGAGCTAACATATCCTGCTAGTAGTTAAGCCAAAAGCCATGTGTATTACACTGCTCCGTCAATGTGTTGTAATTTCGTTCTGGTGTACCAGAACGTAATTCAAATTTCACGATATTTTTGCTAAGTAAATTAATCTGCTAGAGATGTTTTGTACATGAACATTATGTGGCCAGAAGTTTCCAGTGGTATAAAAATCTCAAATTTTGTTTGAGAAAAGTGTGTGGATGATGCTCTTTCAAATAATTTGGATTTTCAAGTGACTATTATCTTGGGTACGAAAGAGTTAGCGCAAGAAGACCGTAAGTCCACTTGGCCCCTCAACATGTATACACTAAAGTTACGTATAGTGTTTAGGGTTTTATAATGTTTGATACATGTTCCAGGGTGAAAACATCATAAAAGGTTGTGAAATATTTGTTTTGGCCCCTGAACATGTATAAAACATTACCAAACTATGCGCAACTTTAGTGTATGCATGTTGAGGGGCCAAGTGGACTTACGGTCTTCTTGCGCTCAGGTCTTTAAATGGGAAGCATTCATATTCGTCGGATAGAACATTGAACTATTTGGTAATAGTGATACGTCTGCCGATGATTCACAAGTAATTTCCGGTGGTGAACCCTTTACATGATAAGATAGCTTGTCTCGTCATTGCAACTTGGGTGTTATCAAATAATCTCAGGGCATCCCTAAAATCGTTTGGCCATTGAGTGACATATCTCCCGAAAGGGAATCAGTAAAGAGAAGTTAAAAACACATTTAAAGCAAAACTATGTGCACACTTGTATTAAAGGTTTACTATTAAATACAAGAAGACATATTAAAAAGGAAATGTTGCGGAACAATGTATCAACAGATAGTATACCCTGATAACTACCTTGCATAAAAGGTAGGTGTTATTTGTCCAGTGGCGTAGCATGGGTCATCATATTCTGATCACGGACCATGATTGGGTCACCGGGTCTGATGGGGTGGGAGGGAGAGGCACAAGCCGTTTTTGGGCAATTTTCCTATGGGATTTTCTCAATTTTGAAATCGATTTAGGGCACGTGCCCCCACCCCGTGCCCCTATTACGCTACGCCACTGAAACGGTCCGAAGAGCGAGCATTGTTCAACGTATTCGTAAGCTTCATTTAAAGGCATTTTTCTCTCGAAGTGGCTGTAAAATTGCAAATATACCGTGATTATGCATGCTATTTCTAAATTTAAATACTATTTTTACCAGCAAAAAAGGTTACAATCCATACTAAAAGAATGTGCTCTTGTTCTACTTGTCAGAAATATTCAAATGTGTAACTTAATCTTTAGATTTAGAAAGTTAGTATTTGATATCGATATGACTTACGCCGCAACTTATACCTGCTTAAATTAGTGATTATAGACATCCAGTGACCCGAGCCAGTGACCACCCTTTATCTGGGTGGGTCCGCTGGTCGTAAGGTGCGCTAATCCTAAGGTTTGCTAATCCGAAAAATAAAAAACGGTCACTAGTCTGAAAAGATTAACCTTAATCCTACACCTAACACTGACCTTAAACGTAACCCTAACTTTACATTTTGGACTAGAAACACTTTTTTCTGACTAGCGAACCCTTTTATTTGGACTAGCGACTCATTCATATTGGGCTAAATAGCGCCCTCAATTGTCACACAAATGTATAGTTTATAAAATAAATATTACAACAAAAAAGCAGAAAAAGATCAATAATTTAATAAAGAAAAGAAAATTCTAGAATTGCAACATAATTCTGTTTGAAAAACTTAGAAATAATCACATCAGACAACATACTTAAATAAGTTTTAATATATATGTGTACATAACATAAATAAAGATAACGTTGATGACCTTTGCTAAACTCTAAATTAACATTTGGAATACAAAAAGTATTATGAAGCTGTCAAAACAGAACTAATTTAAGGGTCTCCTTTCAGTCATATACGCAGCTTAATTATAGACATTTGGAATGATTATTGTCAATTACAACGATTATTACGATTAATTAAAATCAAAGTATCATAAAATGTGACAAATAGCATAAATAACCGAGACAAAATATCACATTTATCTGTAATGTGTAGCATTTAGCGGTCACACGTAACATATAGAAGATTGATAATAACAATTAGCGAGGCTGATAAACAAATTTGACTTTATTTTGAACCAGTATATTCCGTTGATAATTACAAAAGACACCTAAATGTTACAATATAAATTGGAGCACGCTTGTCGTGTACATAGCCAAGTCAATTTATAAACAAAGACATTAAACGGTCAAAGAATATGCCAAGTTATATGCCGCATCCCATAATACACTGCTGTCAGAGCTAAACACTGAAAGTTCCTATTGAAATATATCAGTGGCGTAACTAAATTATTGGTATATATGCACATTTTCGCTCGCCCGCCCACAATTGTTTTAGGAAGAGGGGGTGTTTTGTATTCTTGCCCCGGGCGCCACAACCCCTTGCTACGGAACTGCAGCTAGTGACGAATCTAGCTAAAGTAAAGACATTGGAGAAGATGAAAACATTTTTTTTAACTTAACGTTCATTGAAACATGACATAAATTTGATCTGAAACACTACTGGTAAGTTATTCGGCAGGTTTGTGGCATTCAATATCAAAATTGAATAGCTTCATGCACAACCCTTGGTCAGGGGCACCAGCTCTTTGCCCCGGGCACACTGACCCAAAGTTACGCCACTGAAATATTTACAAACAGCGCTAAGAATTATTTCCCGTAACTAAACAAAAGAGCTCGACAATATTTATAGTCATTTCATTAGAAACAAAGAATGGAAACACCCACTTGTTGTTTGCAGAGGCGTAGCTAGGGGTTGTGGCGCCCGGGCGAAGGATACAGCATGGTGCCCCAATATGGCGAAATTTTATTATTTTTCATGCTAACAGACAAAAGGGATGAAACAAATTGCAAATTTTGCGAACATATTATATCAGTACATACTCAATTTATGACCCAATTTTTTAACAAGGGGCGTTTCCGCGCCTCCCTAAGAAGCCGATTCGGCGCCCTCTTAGGGCGGCAACCAGGGCACATTCCCCGCTTGCCCCCTGGCTACGCCACTGGTTTTCTGCAAACCTTTATACAATAAAACAGAATGTTAACATTGCTCTCAGCTCATAGTGGACTTGGTGCTATTAGCAGATTGTGGGATACTGGAAAGATCTCTTCTTGGGCCAATATAATCAATAAAAAACGTTCACCTGTTTTGTTAGATAACACACGCAAAACAAACGACGGAAATGCAACTTTAAAGTATTTAATCTGATAAGAATTCTACAGCAAATTATCTGTCAGTGTTGTCTCTCTTAATCTCGGGCTGATATTTCAACGTAAGAAATAATAGTAAAATGTATTAGAAGGCTGCTAACGATGGTAGTTTACTTTTTCCTTTTTTTTTCTTCGTTTCGTAATGTATACCTGATCTCTGTCCTCCGCGCCATCTAATGACAAACTACCGATATTTTAAAGGGATATTTTGGTACAAAACAATCATATTTTGGTACAAAAACAATCATAGGTAGGTTAATTTGATCATAAAATCTTGGGTAGGTTATTCATGGGTAGGTTAATTTGATCATAAAATCTTTTGTCTGTTTTATAACATTGCAAATCACTCCCCCTATAAGTGTAAATTGCTATTTTCATTGGCTAACGTAAAAACGTGAGCTACGGGCTATTCCATTTGAAATCCATACACCCTCTGCGGAAGTCATGATATAAATCTTCCAAACAGGGAGTGTGAATTTTAAATGGGCTACCTGATCTACTTCTGTGTGGGAGATTAAGGTCATATCTTGGCATAAGGGGTATAAGGGGCTTTCAACTTAAATAGCCCTATGGTTTCCAAATTCGGCAACCTCACTCGATTTCCGCTCGTAAAAACGGAAGTAATAAAACTCTTCAGATCTTTATTTTGATGTCAGATATGGCCCACATCAAATTGCTTTCACGTTTGCCTTTCGCCATTTTTTTATTAGCACATGCTTGCTCGAAAAATGCTGACATTTAAATCTGATGAATGTTATGGTGTTCCGGTCCGACAAATCAATGATGAACTTTTTTTTATAAGTAAGTTAGTATACCAAACGAGTAAATAAGCTTTTAATTACTTGAGAGGGACATTCGGAGATTCCAAATAATGCATATGCCATTTTTTCGGGTAAATATAGAATGTTTACTAATGTATGAACTAGCCTCTAGACAACGTATACGCTACAGTCGGTCTACTCTGAAGTACAAAGTAGCGACACGGACGCACACATTGTGCCGATTTTGAAGGCACGCATATATGCAGCAGAGACGCATAACTGCGCACTGTTTACGCGCTGTATACGCGCGCGTTGTCACTTTGTACTTCAGAGTGGACAAACTGTAGAAACAGTACTTTTACGTCAATCATAGAACTGGTAATTATTTGTTCCAGGACAGAAAATGACATGTTTTTGCGCTATCGTTCAAAACCCTCGCTTTCTTTGTAATAGAAAGGCCGCGCATGCAAAAACTTTGTCACCCGTGTGCAAAGTGTGAAGTCAACTAACCACTCACTTGACTAGAATAGTTACTCCTCATGAATTAATTATTTTAGCTAATTAACTAGCAAACAAACTTACCGCTTTAATACATATTGGCTATCAACTTCAACTACGGTAGTCAACACGACGCGCGTGCTTGGATACAATAGCCGCTAAGATTCTGGCATCGTTAGTGTTTCCGGTTACTTTTACCAGACAAAACAGTTAATTAAGATTAATATTACAGTTGGTGAGGCAAGACAGATACAAACCACGCTAGTATCTTATTCAATTAGGACTATCGTTTTACCATTTAAGGCATTACTCGTGTCCCTGACATTTTGTCTAGACCAGCAATGTCAATTAACCATGTGTGTGAACAGACACTCAATATAGGTATTAACATTGTACATTTATGTTTGTTGGTCATTCTATCCACTGGGGTAGAGTATTTATACAACATGTCCCATGCTGACCGGTACAGGTGTGTTACGTCTACAGTTTACTTTTAATGTGAGAGTGAAAACATTTATGAGGTATAGTAAAACAAATTACAATATGATCCATTTCGGGGAAGTAGTCAAAACTTCTGGTCCCTCTATGTTGGATGGTTTGACTACTTCCCGCCGCTTGCGCGTTTGAAGTAGTTAATTATTCAACAACTCGGGACCAGTAGTTTTGACTACTTCCCCGAAATGGAACATGTTGTATTTGTTTTACTATGTAAATGTTTTAACTATCACATTAAAAGTAAACCGTAGTCATATAAACACGCCAGTACCGGTCAGCGTGCCAGCCGACATGGTGGATAAGTTAAATATTTTGCTTACCTGACTTTATTGAAGAATTTCTCTGTAGTCAATTTAGATTTATAAAGGCGAATTCCCTTCCAATCAAACTCAGTTAAAATAAACTTGAGATGCACATAACTTACATTCTTATAAACAAAATGAAATATTTTCACTAATACTAGTGTTAATCACACTATTCTTTACACATTTTTACCGATATTCTGTTATATTAGGGCCAAATTCTCTGAGGTAAATGCATAAATGTTCGCCGTAGTCCCGAGATATACTTTTTTGGTCTACGACAAATGACCCTTTTTAAACAATCTTTAGGAAAATCTCATTGTAACCACAACTGAAAGCTTTTTTCGCCTGAGGTCTGCAGCAATAAAATGCCTCAATATCATGAATATCTAGATAAATCTTCACGATAAGAGCCCAAAAGATTGCAATTCATACATAGATATTGGTAATATCGAGACTTTTTATTTATTTTATCGTTGTTGTAATTATTGATCTCGTTAAGGAAATCTCAAATTTCCAATCACAGACAAAACTGTTTTTGTTGTAGGATAACAGTGGGCCTATAGCAAAGCCACTATGGTGAATTTAGAAGGATAATTACGGCTTAAGCAGCAAGACATTTCCTGCTCAGTAATCCGTGCCCATCTGCTACGGATTTACGTTTGACAAGCCACCCAGCCATGCTATCCAAACAGTGACCATTATTTTATAAGAGCTGCTTTAAGGTTAGCAACTGTTTCGATTTGGTAGTTCACAGTATCTTGCGAATGGTAGTGAGCTTTGGCAAAATTGCATTGATCAATAATATTCATAGCGAGTGTGTAGAAGAATTCAAATATATATCACAGATATACTTTTGTAGGTCCTGTTGTTCTTGAGTTATGTTGTAAAGAGGGCTGAAACAATAACACAAACAACAACACTTTTGTAAAACGTGCCGAACTCATTAAAAACAATAAATCAAGCAAGTTTTCAAAGTATATGAACTTTTGCAAAAGGTGTTATTTTTCAATATTATATTGATTTAGATAAGGAAATCGATTTTTTGGCTGCTTCGACCAACAATACCTACTCTACCCTTAAACAGGCAACTATCTCACAAAAAGGAAATCAGCGGTTATGAAGGCTAAAAATGAAGGCTAGAAAACGAGACAAAAAGGTAACCTCGGCATTTTCAGTGTCATCAATCAAGCTGCCGTTGCAATTCAAAGAGTATACACATTTGTAACAACGAAAAGAAAAGCGTACTTGTGTATATGTCGTGAAATCTCTTTTGATGCCGTGTTTATGGTCCTGTGCCACAACCTGGGGTACCTTTGTGTTATATAGTAAAAAAAATGAAATGTTTCAAACATTTTACCTACACGTCTCATTTGAAGTAGTTCATCCTCCTGAGCATTTTGACACCTTTTTTATGGAAATCGGTTAAAAAATGAGAGAGTGCGGGCAAAAACAATCACAAAGTAGGTGGATTTAACCCCACCTCTTTTTCCACATTTACAATCATTCTGAGCAAGTATTAGTCTTTTAAATGACCTTCTGTATTTATTTACTTGGTTTAGATGTGTGGGAGTTCATTTAGACATTTTTTTACTAGATTCAAATTTTTAATGGGGTTTTAGATCAAAATTTACGATAAGAATCCCTCCTCCTAATCATCCTTCTCCTAATCCTCAACCACCCTTGGCACATTTCATGTCAAACGTCATAAGAAAATAATTTAAAATTATTTTAAAACAGGATAAAAACATGAGTAATATAGAATAAATTAGCCTCAATTTAAGACCTATTTGAATCTTCTAAGTGAAGGAATACTCAAGCGACACGGTTTTGAAGTCCAAGCTGTACATCAAAATGTAACAAAACCACCTTTTTGGGTACCCCAGTATATGACACAGGATCTTATACAAAGTACATTATCGGTATTTGAGAAATACTTAACAACGATCAACCGTTATAAATACGTCTATAGCTTCAGAACTATTGATTGTATTCACACTATTTTAACACAGAATGACAGGTGGTTTATGTGCGCGCATTTTGATACCCTATTCGTCCAATTTAGTTCAATATTAACAACTCAGCAGTATTTTAAAGGACAGAACCCCGAATGTAAAGGTTGCGCTTACAGCGATCAATGGTTATGAAAGCACTGTGGCTTGTTATGAAAGCATTGTGGCTTGTAAAACCTAACAATATCTTCGCGCTGAATTCAAATCAATACAATGTACTGCAATTTTAAATTTCAGGTTTTTATTTTTAAAAATACTGCTGTGTTGTTAATATTAATTGAAATTGGGTGAATGGGATATCGAAATGCGCGTACAAAAACCACCATTCTGTCTATGTTAAAATGGTGTGATTACGATTAATAGTTCTATAGCTATTGATGTGTTTATAACGGCTACGTTACTTTTTGTGAAGTCTTTATATATACGTCAGAATGGTTAATTGAGAAGAATTTAAGCGAACAAAATTTCGTTATAATTTAGTTCAGCATAAATTATATATCGGTAATTTAATTTGAAAATTTCAACTTCAAGGGATGTAATATTCTCCATCTAGTTTTCTACTTTCAGACTTTTTAGTCCATATCAGGTGGTATGCGCTGTGCATTCTCTAAATTCAGTAAATTTCCATCGTCAACCGTGTAATTGAATGGGATTATTTTGAAATTTTAAAACGCTTGAAATATCACAAACAAATAGGCCTATGTTGATAAATAATATAAATACAATCTAAAACCGTTGAGGTTCGATAATGAACCCCACAAAACTAACCGAGTATATGGAAAATACCATACGGCCGGGCGGTTTCACAAGTTGCCGGCTCTATCATGCAACTCGCCGCCTGGTCCATATATACATTTCCATGTGTATATGACATGTTCCCACGATATGAGCGTAAAGTCGCAAGTTGCTGTTGTTCAGTTGCTGTTCTTTGGTTGAAGACACCTGTCTATAGTCAGTGGTATGCTGTATTCATTTCTGCCCCCAGTCACAAAGGACATACCTTTACCAATACTGGTGTCTTCAAATACAGAACATAACTCAACAGTTGTAACGTCTCCCAACTTGCGGCTTAACGCTCATTTCGTGTCAGCAGGCCATATCCGTATAATAAAAAGCAAACAAATAATAACAATATTTAACAATTTTAATTTAAAATGTAACCGTTCGCTTTTAATTATGATGATAGATATGCCAAACTAAAAACACCTAAAGGAAATACATTATTTTCTCTGTGACAGTCATCAGATTTCTGACGAATAGTATGTCTATCGCTATGCGATATAACGTAAAGCAGCCATGTCAATGAAAAGCCTCATATATTTCATTCATGGTCACTGTATTATACTGGCTAGAGTAGGTAATCTTCACTGATTGTATCTTTTGAATGTAGTGGCTTGCCCTTAAGGGTGGACTAATGTTTGGAATATGTTTGGAATGAAACCGTGTTCTTTACTTACAAAAACTAAGGTGTACTTCTTAATATTAATATATTTAAATAATGTTATTGGAAATGCGTCAAGGAAACCAATAATGCATACATGTAGATCGTGCCGTTCTTGAGTTAAGCAAGGCCAAACATATAAAAACGAAAGATTTGGGTGTTTTTTCCATCCTAAGAAAAATTATGCGCATTGAGCAGAAATACATTAATACACTTTTTATCAAGCCCTGGGATCTCCTTTATAGACTCTTTCCCATTCCTCTCGTGTATTAGCTTTATTGTCTCAATATTTGAGTGCAAACACCACTAGGACATCCTCACCTCTGTCTCCGACCCGACAGAAAAAATATTCCTTTACCGTTGGAAATTTGAAACTGACTGGGATTTATCATCCAAAGTTATTATTTACATGTATAACAAACCACACTGCTTTACCAGTCATTGTGTACACTTCAGCCAAGTGACCCCCACACCTCATTATAGATAGAGCCCGATAAAAATATATACTTTATAGTGCGTCATGCAAACAGATTAATAAAAAAAAAAAATAGAATAAACCCAAGAATGAAAGTAAATCAAAATCATTTGCTGTCTATAGAAAAGCAATTTGTTATTCCAGGTGAAGTCCATACAACCCCTATGGAAGATTTACCTCTAATTGTCCACCAGACAACATGGCCAAACCATTTCATTTGTTGTTGGGCTACTTCTTCCAGAATCTCCTCATTTTGTATCTTGTCCATTTGTCTAACATAAAGCACGGATATACCGACGACTTCTCATATCATAAAAACTGGCCTCAAAAAGAAACTTATAATTTTTCACAAAGTCATATCTTAAAATCCTCTCCATAAAATGAACAAAAATTGCACACAGGATTACTTCAATACTCTACTCTAAACACTGGTCAGTAACCAAACAGTTGTCCAACTGACACAACAGTAAAATGCACTGACACGGAACAGCTTCCGGGACCACATTCACAGGCGAATAATTGGAACCCAGCTAAAGAAATCTGTTGGGCTGTGAATGTTGTCCAGGAAGGTGTTCCATGTCAGTGCATTTTGCTGTTGTGTCAGTTGGACAACAGTTACTGCTTGGTTACTGACATGTGTTTAGAGTAGAGTATTGAAGTAATCCTGTGTGTAATTTTTGTTCATTTATATAGACAGGATTTTAAGATATGACCTTGTGAAAAATTATAAGTTTCTTTTTGAGGCCAGTTTACATCAAACATGGTTTGGTGTGATTTGCGCCGATAGACGTAGCTCCATAGGTGGCAATATTTGAGCAACACTGAGATGTCATGGTTCGACTAGATAGTGCTTTGTAGGCTAGTCTCCCAAATGGGCAATTCCATTTAAAATCGACACTACCCCTGTGGAAGATTTTGGAAATATCTTCCACAGGGGGAGTATGAATTTCAAATGGAATTGGCACATTAGGCAGCTCCATTTGAATTTCATACACCCTCTGAGAAAGATTCAACCTAAATCTTCCACAGAGGGAGGGTTAGTTTTAAATGGAGCTGCCAAATGTGCTCATTCCATTTGAAATCCATACACCCCCTGTGGCAGATATTTCCAAAATCTTCCACAGGGGTAGTGTAGATTTTATATGGAATAGCCCAATGCCCAGGCTCCTTATCTGGTACGCCGTGTGACATCCACATTAGGCACCAATCATCGTAAACGATTACAGAAACACAGCGTATAATTAATTGAAATTTATCAAACCTTTGGCTGAGCAACAAGCAGTTGTTCAGCTGTCATATTTATCCAAATAACTATATTTGAAATACACATTATGCTCCAACCTTGCAGTAAATGCCCTTAGATGAGGGCCAACTAAGACCTGTAACAAAATTATTAAATGCCCTTCTTACAAAGACACAGAGACATCCATGCCGAAACATCCGGTATTAGAGAGGCATTTTGCTGATATTTGGTAATTGAACACCAATCTGATTAAGGGATGAATTCAAAACTCGACCGGCAGTTGACCGCCGTCTTCGTCAGGCTCCATCCGGTTGAGGTTTAATACATCCCTAAGTAGCAAGTGAAAAGGTGATTGGTTGTCTTTGGTTTTTAAAATGTAACAACGACAAGTAACGACATGTGATTTCTAACCAACTGATTCAAATATCTTCAGACATTCCATTAAAAATGTGTTACGTTTGCTGGTACATAAGATGTTTGTATTAGTTATAATATGTTAACATAATCAATACGTTACATACGTATATTTGTCAGGTGGGCAAAAAAATCTATTTCAAATATATATGTTTTAAGATTTTTTTCTACCAAATCTAAGATTTTGGTTCTGAGGTCATTTACAAAAATCTTCACAAAAAGTACCAATACACGTCATCTCATAAATCGTAAAAGTTTGAAGAAATTATAAGAGGGTTGAGACAGCGCTCTTTGAATGATCCATATAACATACTCTAACTGACCTTATCAACAACCACTTACATGTGCCAACAACAGTGATATAAATATTAAATAGTATATAATATAACCGAACCGACAAACAAACCACTTGAGACACATGAAAGTACATGCGCAAAAAACATTATAAAAGCTCTTAATTCCAAGGCACCTTTGTTTATTATTGTTCAGATTCTCCCAGCTCGTTGTACGTTACCGCTTCAACACAGCAAATATGAATAGCGCCCATCCCTATACATACATTTGTTTTTGGTATGGCGCCGGGCAATGGCGTATTATAATTGAAGACCGAATTAAAAAGACTAGTTTGCGTCTGACGTCCTGTCAACCAGACCAAAAATGCCGTACTGCGCAGGTCAGCAACCAATCACGTCGCACCTTTGCCCTGACGTCAGACGGTCTTCAATATTATAGAATCCTTTTTCGGCCACAGGCTTTAGTAAGAATTTTTTTCTATACAATAATTCTAAATTTCCCTGAAATGCCCATGTTATTCAATTGTTCATTTCACATTGCCTTTAATACTGGTAACACACATAACTTATTTGCGATGCATCCATTTACATACGAATAATACAACATAAATATTTTACATTAATTCCAAGTGTCTGATTAAAATGCTTAACACCAATGTAGACATCTATCTGTGTCAACATTTAAGGCGCGTCGGAGCCATTTTGACAAATATTTCAGACAAATCAAGCGGACACACATGAAGACATCTAAGGAGATATGATTATTGGCGTTTTATAAGTTTCATTGTTTATGTTTGAGTTTATCAGTATTACGAAATGTACTGCAGTTTGTTATGTTAAAGTAGTACTACCCTGCCCAATTTTGTGCCTATTTTTGCATTTTTCTCAAATTATAGCGCATTGGTGACAAGTAAGATATGTATATTATAGGGGCAGGACTACAACTACTACACTGGAAATTTTATTTCAACACAGACAACAGTTGTGGAGTTACAGTCAAAAATGAGGGAAAACCAATATTTGAACAATAAATCAATAACTACTTGTCTTGAGTTGCTGAATTTTCAGTGCAGTAGTTGTAGTCATTGCCCCTATAATAAACATATCTTACTTGTCACCAATGTGCTATAATGTTTGAGAAAATGCAAAATAGGCAAAATTGGGCAGGTGTAGTACCCCTCAAATGGATAAAATGCAAAACGTTTAATCTACTGAAATATGTGGTTTGTGGCAAACATAATGTCCAGGAAAGACTGAAATACATTGCACCATTAATTTTAAGCGACATATGCAAATGGTTATGATAAGCCATGGGGCTTTTTTTTGAGTGAAAGGGAAGGTTCCTATCAAAAAGTAAGTTAAAAAATAAAACATAGACGAAATAAAATCTACGAAACAAACAAACAACAAAATATAAGCGATTCAAAAGCACTTCATATTAATTTAAAGAAAAAAAATAACGTTTGGAGACGGAACCGTCTGGCGACGTGAAGTGTCATAATTATGGAATTATTTAAACTTCTTTTGATTACATATTGGTAAGAGCTACTTTTAAACTAAACAAGAAGATTGTTTAATGTTTACTTAGTTGTGGTGTTAAGTAATGTTTATTTATGGTTTATGAAATGCGCCACCCTGAAGGGAGATAACGGAAAAAATAAAATTGCAAATGCATAAATATTTGTCATTTGAACGATAACAAAATCATATCAAAAGTCATTAACCTAATTCAGAAACATTTTTATTTTAATTTCGTTTTCGAAAGTTTAAAATTCCAAACTAAACGACACAAAAATTTCCTCGCCTGCCTGCAATGAAATCGAGCTTACCATTACATCGCAGCCCCACGCAGAAATACGCTCGCGTATAAGTTCTAATCATGCGGCGCGTTCATTGGCAAAAGTCAATGAATGAAACGCACTTATCATAGGTCAGCTGCTATTGGTTCATTGATTCCTGAATATTATTACCGTTTATGAATGTTTGTTAAAATAGTTTTTGCTTAATTTTCGCAAAACTATCTGCTTTCCAACTGCCTTTTACAATATCTTTTTTACAGCTGAAATTTTTGATTAGCAAATCCTCTCTGAACGTTTCAAACAGAACTGGTAAAATGCGTTCTTTGTCCTGAGTTCTAGTAACGTGAGCCCTTGTGAGTGTTGTGACCTCATAACTCACCCTACTACCAGGTGTAATTTTGTCATATTTTTCGCATGTGTCAACATTGTCATAAGCTGATGCCTATGGCTATGTCTTTCATGCCAAGTATGACTATTATTCTGTGAGTTTTCTAACGGAAGACGTCTCTCCAATGCGATACTTAATTTTAAGGCAAAATGCATCTTATGTGGAAAAATATTCTTTACATGCCAAAACTGTATCGACTATCTTGAAAGGTTGTTGGGCAATCCAGTACAATATTTTTGCCTTACTTCTTTTAAAAGGTAAGGAAACTAAATATGTTTTAAAAGTTTTGTGTGTGCTGTAAATGCTTTCACTCCTCGCAGGAAATAGAAGGACAGTGTTATTCTTATTTGGGTTGTGAATACACTACAAGTCCTAGAATTACAAAAGTTTTACCTCGTACTTTCTGAAATTGCCCGATTGAATATTCAATTATACCGTCCCGAATTCGAGTAATTTGAATTTTCAAACTTTTTTAATCAAAAAGAGTGATTCTCAAACTATTAGCGATTAATGTTGGTGTTTAGATTTTCAGTAGAAAGGACTGATTTTCATTATTTTACCGTCCCACATTAGGGACAAATCCTTTCCAGTTGAAAAAAGATTGAAATAATTCACTCTAAAATAAGTTTGAAATGTCATTCAAAATATATGCAACACATGCCATTTGGCAGGACACATGATTGGATAGTGAAATCAGTCTACAAAAAGAGGTAGTATCAAACCAAACAACATTTCAATCTATTTTTCAATCTATTTAGATTGATTCCTATCACCAGTACTAGTTAAAAGATTGAAATATTTCAATCGGCACATTTGAAACAGTATGTAGATCGGATCCCGATTCTTAACATCAGCAAACACAAAAAAAGTTATATTTTGGGTTTTGGTTTAGATAAAAACGTTTTATTAACATAAATGTCGGGTTATATAAAGGTCATGAAAATATTTTTAAACGTTTTGTATGAAAACACGTGTTTTCAAATTTTCAAAATGCTATTGTAAACTATTTGTCAGCACTAAAATAACATTATGTTTAAATGTTTGCTGTAGGTTATCGAAAAATGTGTTTTAATTTTATGAAAACGTTTTATGCCCTTTATATACCCTTTATATAACCCGACATTTAAACGTTTTCTGGCAACCTAGCTTTTGTGAATGATGTCGAAAACGTTTTATGTTTGCTGGGCATCAGAAAAACTGTTCTTGTTCCTGTTCTTTCATCTTAGCAATACTATCGTAATTCATCCCTGTTGCTGATCAAATCCATTCATATAGAACTTAAATCTTACTGAGTGTCTCTGCCTTAAATCTTACTGAGTGTCTCTGCCTTAATGCTCTGCGTGCTAACCATAGGATTCAACATAAAAAGTTCAAATTTTGGAATATTTTCTCAAAATCACCACAACCGCTGAAACAATACTAGGCTCGTTTGTACACATTTTAATGCATTTTTCATGCTGATTCCAAATATGGTCATGAAAATGTACAATTCTATACATTTGAAAGTTTGAAACTTGTCGTCTGTAGTCGACACCCGCGCGAAAAGAGTTTAACAGACTTTGTATTAATTTCTTAGATTATCCGATATCTTTTCATTAGTTACGATTTTATTTATTGGTACAAAGGGAAATAACACTTTTATAGGATGTAATATAATTTTTCCTTATTCCATTATATTGCTTGCAAATTAAAACAATAACTGAGACCGATTTATTTCTATACTTTGTACCGGGTGTCCCAAAAGTCTCTTAACATTGTGAATTTGCCATAACTTGCGATGGGTTAATAGTGTTGTTACAAAAATTGCACAGTATATAGATAATTCTTTTAGAAATGTTATGATACCAAACATGCCTACGTGGTCATGACCCTTTAGCATGAAATTAATGGATATCTACCGTACCGTAAAACCCATTTTTATAAACGCAAAATAAGTCTCGTCATTTGAGACGTGAACACTATATAACGTGTTATTATTTTAAAATCGGTTTTGTTTAATTTGGCTGTGTTTGTTTGATTGTTTGTTTGTTTATTTTCAATGCGTAATCTTCATTTTCTGTTTTATCTGGGTTTTATATGGAAACTGCTTAAGATCTTTTCTGAGGATTCGATGAACAGTTGTACGCTGTACGTTGTTCTTCATTGAAAGTCGACTTACTGATCGCCTTGGGCTTTTCGCCAACGCTCTTCGTATGACATCAATGTTTGTAGCCGATCTTCCTGTTCTTCCACGTCCTGCCCTAAGTAGATCATGAACAGATCCAGTTGATAGGAATTTCAGCACTAGTTGCTGGATTGTATTTCGGCTGGGTAGTGCATAATTTACATTAAAATGTTCCTTAAACATTGCTTCAGTGAGTTTGTCCGACTTTGTCTCGGCAAAGAACCATACGACCTGACTATAGGAAATTCATCTTCACTTCAACTGTTTTAAAGTAAAGTTTAATATTGTCAATATATCCTAATTATAATCTAAAACAGCAGTCACGCTTACGCTAAGCCATGTAATCCATGAATGTTCATACCTAAATGTAGCGTGTGCAGTGAGTGAACCAACTCTATTGTTCAGGGAAGCACATCATTTCATGTTCTTGAACAAAGAACACATGAGCTTGCTTTTGTGGGTTTGATACACACATATGTACAGTCGCACAGTAAGGTCAATGGGTCATCAATAATGCTGTTTTTGGTATCGGAATAATTCTAAAAGATCAATCTATGTGAATATGTTCTCCATTTTGGTATGAAGTAGGAAATATTTGAGATATGGCCAATTCACAATGTTAAGTAACTTTTGGGACACGCTGTACATTGTACTATTCATATAAATATCTCGTTATCTGAGTGAAAAATCAAATTATGCCTGTTACAAAGTTTTATTTTATTTTGAAATCACAATCTTTACGAATGAGTGTGTATCATCGTTGTAAATTGATTAGGAAAAAATGGAGAACATAGAAATTTTGATCTTCGCTACGGCTTTTAACAATTATCTTATCATCAGAAGGGAATAGTTTAATTAAACTAGCATCTATCTTGGAAACCTTATTTTTCCTGTATGTGCATGTCACAAACAATGAACAAAGAAGATGCTACCAGTTTGTTTGTGGTGGTTTTTGTGTGTGTGTATGTGTGTGTGTGTTTTTTGGGTTTGTTGTTTTTGTTGTTTTGGGGTTGTTGTTTTTTTGGACAACACAGCTTCACAGATCGAATCTCAATTTATGCAGATTAATTTGAAGCAAAGAACCGTGTTAACTATGCAATGGGTACCAAAATGCTTTATTTGCTCCGAGTAGATCTACATGCAATCACAGACATGAAGTGTGTGATTACTAGGGCAATATTGTCGACAAAGAATTTTTCTGATTGTCGACAAGCATGGACTAATTGTCGACAAAAACTAGTCATTGAAAATATTATTATTTATCACGAAATAACTTAAATACCATGATATAAGTGAATGATATTAGTGGGTTAATTATTTTGTAGTGATCACGTGTATTAACAGTAATATTTTGATGTAAATAAACGAAGCATAACGTAGTCTTTCAACTAATGTTTGGACTTTATTAATGTATTGTTTTGTTGAAACTTGCCGACGTCGGATCTTGAGATTTGACGGTCGTCGACAATGAAAATTCTTCTCGACAACAGTCTAATTTCACATACGGGTCAATGAATTCACGGTGCCCCCGGACTGATAATAGCTGCTACTTCTAATTTCCATTTTATTCTCAAATTTGATCACTTAAACATAAATCTGATTCCATGCTTGGTAATAACAATTTGTAATACTGTATATAGATGGAAATATGTAAGAGAGACTCTTATCAAGTTTCGCGTCTTGCAAATGGTAAAAAATGTTTCAATTCAAATTTGCTACAATGCATTTAGATGCTTCGTTAATGCCCTGGGTTGCATTTATAACATTTTATTGTTGTTCAGTTACAATTTTTCAGCGAGCCGTCAGAATGCGAACTGTACAACTTAAAAGATTCAGTTGTCAACGTGGGTTCGCAGTTAGGTGAAGCTGAATACAATTGAGCTATGTGACATTGAAAGATTACAAATTGGTATACGTGCTTATATTGTATATTTATGTACATTCATGTTCCCCATTCATGTGCTAATATCTATATTGTTACACTTGATTGAGATTTGACTTTTAAAATTGTCACCAGACATTTGATCAGTGAAAAATCCCTTGATACTTTGCATTGAAAACATGCATCCCATGACAATTTCTTCAGCTGACAGGTATACAAAAGAAATGTACACAACACTGGCCACACGGACGAATACACGATCCACACACTATGAACACATATACATTTGGCCACATTTTATTGTACGATAAATACGAATTTATTAAATATGGTAAAAAATATTCTCTAGCAGATCGGTTATACGATCGAACTGGTAGGCATATTATAAATTCGGGATATTAAATATCTTCCTGACCACAGACCGTCCGCTGGAAGTAGTTAAAACATGAACCATTCGTTATAATAAACAAAATGGCTGTTGGTCGGACCTCATCTCTTCGCATCGACTATGACGTCATGATCTTTAGTCCCCGACATTGCCCTTATGAACTCACATCCTCTTGATACAAACCACAAACCGCGAAAGGTCAACAACGACCGACAAATCTGGATATCTAACTAGCCCCGCAGGGTCAAAGAACAACAAACTGCGAAAGCTATAATAATAATAGCGGTCAATTACAATTTGTAAATTAAAGACTTGAAACCACCTACTGTCGTTGGACTATCCCATTTGAAATCCATACTCCTCTTTTGGAAGATTTAGCTTAAGTCTTTCACAGAGGGAGTATGGATTGCAAATAGAATAAACAATTGAGTAACTTCCATTTGGAATAATGACTCCCATTGTGGAAGATAAAAGTAAGGCTATACAGGTGAAGTGTGGGATTCAAAATAATTATCCATAGACAGTTAGATTTGAAAACAGAGTCCCTCTGTGGAAAATATTTCTTAAATCTTCCACAGAGGTATGGCATATTTCAAAGAGCCCATTCACAAAAAAAGTGCGAGCAAAGGTTCCTATTTAGGAACTTGTATCATAATTATGTTGGTATTGTAATGTATATTTAACGCCACAGAATTCGCCAGCTACCAGTGGCGGATGCTGGTCACCATGATATTTAAGATTTGTATGCCATTTTTGTACTTTCACTATTTTCGTCCAAGTGTAGCCCCTCCCCCAAGTCGCCTTGCCCCCCCTATCCCCTTTGCCTCCCCTCCATTTTAGCCATTTTGAATACAGTAGAAACAAAGATATATTTATGAGAGAATTTTTGTTTCCCCATCCCTACAGTCACCCTATTTATGCACCTGCTATATTGAGGTTAATAAAGGAATGCATATTTCCGAAGAAAAATCACGAGACTTTAACTTCTTTTTCACAACCATAATATTACACACCTTCCCCTTTTAAAAATTAACAATAACACTTCTTAGAAGGTCATTTCCACACAGGAAATGCAGCCAAAGGAAACATAATCCATATCTGAAGTTAAACTTATGGTCAAGTAGGCATATTGTTATATCATTTTTCCATCCATCTACAAACCTTCTAAACACTCGCGGCGTTATTCAGCGTTAAGTCAGGACGGTCTGCAGGTCGTATGACATGGATATATGGCATCAGGATAGGTTAGTTAAGAAAGCAGGAATATCAATAACACTAATAATTGAAAAATTGTTCACATAATTCAGAGGTTTTTCACTGAAAGAGGTTATAGGATATTGAGGCAGCATTCGTATATTAGAAATTAAGACGATTGTTTATTTTTAATGCATTGTTTCCATTTTTGCAGCAATACGGGATTACTTTTACTGTCGTGTGTATGCAATGCACGCACACCATGGTTATTGAACTGCCCGGAGTCCTTTTCCAATACGACGCAAAACTTGATAACATAGTGTCAATTCTTGTTACTCGGTGTGGAAAAGTTCGTGCATTTGTTTACTTTCGAAACAACAGGTTGACACACGCCTGGCATTTGAGATAAGAATATAATGCGTTACCAATTTTTTGTTTTTGATGCTTATTTTTCTGTCAGACAACGATTTTTTGGGTTTCAGACAACAATATATTACTTATTCGTTTCTTACCTTCTTTCCCATTTAATTTTCTTATTTGTATCTATTTCAAATATTATTTGTTTCTTAATTTATGATATGTTCTTCTTATAGAAAAAAATGGATTTGCTTAAAAAGTTTCCTTTTTCAGAATCTTGGTTTAGCAGTGGCGTAGCTTGCGATACCATCAACGGCGTCTTTATTCAGCGTACTGTTTACAATCCTCCGATGGGGTGGTCAAGTGTCATCAGATGGCGGGGGTATATTTTTGTATCCTGCCCACCATCTACGATGATCTGCTGCCACTAGGTCACCCATCAGGTAGTCATGTGACTGGAGAATTGTAAACGTTACGCTGACTGAAGACGCCGTGATGATGTCGCAAGCTACATTGCTGCTATATACAGCAAAACCAAGATTCTGAAAAAATGGAAACTTTTTACGAAAATGTCAAACATGCACAGTTCAATATCAGTTTACATGCGGGATCATTATGCAAAATGCATAATATTTAGGCTCATATTTGTCTCCGAAAGTTGATTGAATTACTATTTTATTTCGACTTAATGTGTCTGCAGATTCTCGTTAGCATATTTGAACCAGTTATTGATCATTTCATATACATATTAAATTTGACAGACAACATTCCTTATTTGTATGGAGGCACTAAGTTTGTTTCTTCTAAGAAAAATTACGCAAGCAGTATAATACAAAAATATAAACATTCATAGTCATAAAGTGCATAATTAATTCACAAAAGGTACCAAAGTTTCTTAGGAAGCAGCCGGTCGGCTAAATCTCACAGACTATTTCAATCAATGTAGTCTGCTATAGCTCAAACAACACGTTTTGCAAATATTTTATTGTCTTGCTTACATGCTAACTTTCTGAAATTATGTTTTTACTTAGACTTTTCTGTCTATTCATTTCATATTATAGTTAGGTGAAAAAGTTCAATTTGGTGACCACTCTCTGGCTAGTAAGGTTGGACGATTGATTCGACTTCTATGGACCATTTAGAAAAACAATAGCCACCATGTCCCTCGCGAAAATCCCGGCATTTTTCGCTAGAGGCCAAAATCCAAAATGGCCGCCGCCACCATTTTGAAAATTTAAGTTTTGAACCAGAGCACCTATAATCATGCACAAAGACACTTTTTCGGATATGTCGAGTACAAGGATTCCGATTCTGACATTAGTTTGACATTACGGCATCATTTTCACCCAGAAATCCAAGATGGTGGCCGGCACCATCTTGAAAAATTTAGTTTTGAACAAGAGGACCTAAAATCGTGTACAAAGACACTTTTTTGGATAAGTCGACCACAAGGATTTCAAATTAGACATTACTTTGACATTACGAACTCATATTTACCCAGAAATCCAAGATGGTGGCCGCCGGCGCCATCTTAAAAAAATAAGTTTTGAACCAGATTACTGCGATATGCTAAGGTTAAAAATGCCGGGATTTTCGCGAGGGACATGGTGGCTATTTTTTTTCTAAATGGTCCATAGAAGTCGAATCAATCGTCAAACTTTACTAGCCAGAGAGTGGTCACCAAATTGAACTTTTTCACCTAACTATTAGTAGGTCAATTTAGCAACTCTTTATTTAGAAATTCTCATTTATTAGGTTAATAGTTCTTCATTTTCTCACCTGTAAAGCGCATAATAAAACTAATGTAATTGTAACCTGTTCGAAACGTTATCTGACTTTTTAACACCACAACGAACGAAGGGCTGTTCCCTAATTTTCATGATGTTTACGTTCGTGTCAAAATAACTTGACTTACTTCTTGACTTAGCTGCACAGGACGCTGTGTCCCCTTGCCCCCTGCCGAGTAAACCTCCTCCGTTCAGTTCTGTACGCTGCTTGTGTCTTAAATTCGCTTCTTGTGGGGTAATTCCAAGGTCTCCCTGAATTTAGTCCTTCTATCTGATTGGTGGACGACCTGGTGATCTTTTTTTGCTGAAGCCATTTATGTAGGCTTGGTGGGGAAGCCGATGTTGACGTATCCTGAAGATATTCCCAGCCCATTTCAAACGTCTCCGTCAAATAACATTGTTGATGGAGCTACATGCTGAGACTCTGTCTAATGGGGAGAGAAACTCCAAGCATTGCCCTAAGGCATCGCATATCAAAAACATCCAGTCTGTGTCGATTGAGTGCACGTAACACCCAGGATTCTGACCCATAGATGGCAACAGGAAGGTTGAGCGACTGGTAGATCCTGACTTTTAGAGATCTGGTGATGTCATGTTTAGACCAGATGGCATTATTCAATCTACCAAATGCCCAGGCTACCAACTTTGTGCGACGTTTAATATCCTCTTCTACTAAGGGCACACTACTACCCATAAAGACAAAGTTAGTTACTTTGTCAATGGGAATTTGGTTCAGCAGGATATTTCTATATTCTATATTTCTCAAAATCCATATCCATGAGTGGGGTGTCATCTGCATACTCGATGCTGTTAATGCACATGTCACCCATCTGCACACCAGAGCCTAGATTTTGGATGTCCTTCATGACAAACTCCAAAATAAACAGTTTGCAAAATGCGTTTGGTCAAAATGGGCTATTCCATTTAAAATCCACACTCCGCCTGTGGAAGATTTAGCTGACGTCTTCCACAGAGGGAGTATGAGTTTCGAATAGAATAGGCAGTTGGGTAACTTCCATTTGAAATACTCACTCCAGTTGTGGAAGATATAAGTGAAGCCATAATGCAGGGGGAGTATGGGTTTCAAAATGATTATCCCATACAAATTACATTTGAAAAACATACTCCACCTGTGAAAGATATTTCCAAAATCTTCCACAGGGAGAGTGTGGATTTCAACTGGAATAGCCCAATGCTCGAATCAACATCTTGTTTTCCAACAACTGTAAAATCAAAAAGGAATCAATGGCTATTTTGGAGAGTCGAGTAAACATGCAGTTGCACAAAATCAATTAAAATCAAAACAACATGAACATTGATAAAAGTCACATGTTTCGCCACTTTCTTAGAGAATAAACGATAGGAATTTTTTTTTGCCTATCCTCTACATGTGATAGACGACAGGCAGGTCCAATATTTTGAGTAGTGGATGCCGGCGCAGCCGGTATCCACTACGATAAAAATATTGGACCTGCCTGTCGTCTATCATAGGTAGAGGATAGGCAAAATAAAAATTCCTATCGTTTATTCTCATTCTTAGTCAGTTAAATATTATTTTAATAACTGTAAACAAATTTTTAAAGCAAAAACTAAGCTACCGTCATAAAAACTCCCTCATTATAAAATGAACGAAACTTGTTTACAACTTCACGTATTCTGTTGCGCGTATTGCTAGCGCATTGGCGTATTCCGCACTAGTCTACGCATCCAGCGAGATACATACGCGCACCTCTACACGCGAGTTACGCATTATCAAGACGCATGATGACGTGGGGTCGTCTACGGCCTGATAGACAGCACCCGAAATCATGCGATTGTCCAATCAGAAATGTGTCTACGAACTAGACCACTCCCACTGACTAAGAATTTACAGTAATTGACAGAACGCCTTTCAGAATTTTGTGGCAATCGTGTGATTTCTTTGAATCACCAATGGAATAGCCCATAAGATCTCCTGATCTTACATTACTGAATTTCTTCTTGTGTGGCTATCTGAAATCAAAGGTTTTCTTGTAGCCTTGATGAGCTCCAGAGACGCATAATGGCACAAGTTGACATTCTCAGGCAGAACAGACCTCTCATTAGACGTGGTGTGAAAACCCTATTGAGGAGAGCTGAAATCTGCATACAGAGGAACGATGCCATGTGGAAGACTAAATCCATATCCATGAGTGTGGTGTCATCTGCATATTCGATGTTGTCATGATGCCATGTGGAAGACTGAGACTGTCAAGTACTGTAAAGAATGTGGCGAAACACGGGATTTTCATGGTGTCTTGATTGTATGCAACTGCATATTACTGGGCTTACCAAAACAGCCACTGGGTCCTTATGAATTGTCATACGCCGTTGATTTTATAGGGATTTTTTTTACTAAATACCTCATATTTTTTATTCTAGTGGCATTTTTCAAACTTTTCTTTATTTTGATACGCCCTTAGGAATGAGAATTGCTGCTTTTGCACATTGATTACATCATAAAATTAAGTATTACTCTTAATGTACTGCCACATAGTATGCGTTGTATATTGTTAGAATGAGTTTTCAAACTTTTGTAGACTGAATGTTATCTCATTATTTTTGCATTTAGAAAGGCTTTGCCCTAGTTTCAGTCGGCAAAAGATTAACAAATAATGAAAATCAACCCTTTGGACTGAATATTTAATCGGAAAAGATTTGCCACTAACTTCAATCACTAAAATATTAAAAATCGCTCCGTTTGATTGATTAAAAAGATTAAAATTCAAATCATTCAGTCGAAAACGATTTGTCCCTAACTGCGATCAGCAACAGATTGAAAAATCAATATAAGAGAGTAGCCTATCAAGTTCCAAGTGGTTTGCTATTATGACCTTTTCAAATCAAGATCGGAAATGTTCGGAAAACCGCGCTATTTATTCAGTAAGCTAGGGGGGTTTTGTACCCAAACTGGCGGACAAGAAATGTCATGAATTACGACACCCTTTTGCGCGAAAATACAGCTTATTAAGCCAATGTGAACATGGGGTCATCGCGAGAAATATTTCCTAGCATATTGAGCTAACACCTCAGCTACTTAGTTTTTCACGATAAGATACTAATGGAAAGATATGGACAAATGTCCGTAATTTGTCCGTGTTTTACCACCACACGCTTGATTGCACGTTGAGTATACTTAGCAAAAGTACCTCTCTCGTCCCGAAATTGACCATCGAAAGTTCATCGTATACAATATAGTTATGATGCCTGCTACACATTGGAACTTTGCACTGTACATGATGCTGAAGAGGTACTTTTATGCGCTCGCATTAGTTGCCCATTTTGCATTTTTTGCATGTTCGTTTGTTTGCTCCTTTGTTTGTTTGTTTACGGTCTTTGCCTAGAATGGATGTGACTTTGTAAATATCTTGATAATATATTATGTAATTTAGAATAGCGCATATTTGCCTGACAAGTACTTTAACCTATCTTTAAACTATTGTTATTTCATTATGTGATCGCTCCAAGGTAAACGCATTCATGTCCACCTACCTTTGAATGAACCGAAACCTAAATGAGATGAGATGGTTTCTAAATAAAGCAGTACACCTTAAAAAAAAGGTTAAATCGGTTCTCTTTATTGAATCTCAATGTTTAAAAGTTACTCGGCCGGCGAACTCCATCTTTTATTAACGTGAAGGAAGTAGAACTAAGGTCGGGAAACATTACTCTGTCTATACATCATGATGGCTTTTACTACAAATGTTTGCTTTTCTTGGTGGTCTGGATGATAAAGATTACTACTGCTCCTTCATCTATGCATGCACCATTATAGCGTTTTTTAATGATATTCCATTATGATGAGGATGATGTTGATGAGGATGCTGATGATGATGATGATGATTCGTTTCTTTGCGAAAGCTGCTGGTTATTAAATTGCAATTCATTCCTTTGCATCTTAAGTCCAGATAAAAGGCTACCGTATTTGCATCATGCAAGTAGGTCTAAGTTGAAATGGGTGGTATAACACTGCCATTTTACTGGCTCTGGTCTGAATTAAGGCGTCTGATTATACAGCAGAGTTCCAAGTGAGATATGTCAACTTACGTATGCATAGGGAAAGCCTTCCGTCTTATATTACGTGTAATCATATGATCAAGCCCGACTTTTTATTTAAATTGTGGTACCAATTCAGTAGAGACGTTTTCCTTTTTGTTGAAAGTAGAATCTATAAATCCTCGTGTTAATTCTCTGCGATGTTTTGGCGATGCATGGTGTTGAATTCATGTATGGGTATTTGATTTTTGGTGGCATCAGGGGAATTCTACGGAAAGAACTCTCAAATGCTAACAGGAAGAGAAGACGTCATTTCTCTTTAAAACAATGTGTTTCAGCTGCACAATGGTACAATCAGATCAACGTGTTTGTTTTCAAATGAGACGATTGCTAGAAATAAATATAAATATATAGCATGTACGTTCAAACGTGATATGCAGCTCGCGCAAATTATCTACCGTGCATATATCGGATTAAAATATACTTAAGCACTTGCAGTTAGCTTTGTATGGTTCAAAAAGTTGGAAAAGTAGATTTTTGTTACAATTTTATGAATAATGTAGGTATTTGCAATTCGTCAGTGACGTTTCTCCAACTAAACTTAGTCCGACGAGGACCTGTTTTTCCTCAGTTACCAACTATAATCAGACTCTGATCGCTCAAAAAAGATTAACCACGAAATCCACTAACTAAATTTTGGGCGGCGCTGGACACTGGACTTTCACGGTTCGTCTTTCTTGCGTCATGTGAGATAGTGATCATGGTCTGAGCTGAGTATAGATGAGTTGACCTCAATGTTTATCAACAAAGGCAAGGGATTGGTACATCGATATGCTTGAGCGAACAGCATACAACTACTACACTGTTCAACAGCCTTATTGTGATGTGGCGGGAGTAAAAATACGGGGCCTGAACAAAATATGATGCGCGCGCATACTGACAGGCAAAAAAACAATAGAAATTGTGATGATGCGGGCGCATACTGCCAGGCAATGACGTCAGAAGACAACTCATCTATAGTCTGGTAACTAAGAGAAAAAGGCCCTACTCAGCGGACTAACTAAACTAGTGGTTATTCAGAGAGTCCAATCTGAAAAAACATTGGTATAGTGAAGAACGTGAGTAATACTACTTTTCAATGGAATTGTACGAAAAGAAAGTTATCCGCAGTTATTGTGTACATTTCTAATGAATTTCAAAGATTAAATATTACCTTGTGATTGGGACATCTAGACATATTGTATTCAATATGATGGTGGTGTGAAATGTCACCACGTTTTTACAGCTTAAAGCTAATTTGAAATCAATTTGAAATAGGCTTAGAATGTTCCAATATGCCTTCGTAGATTGTCTAGTTACTGTGGAAAGAACTTTTGAAACGTTAGTGTATTCAAAGGATGCTTATACAGATCACTATCTGTTATTCGATTCACACCACTCTCTGATCCATAAACTGGATGTGATACCCACTTAGAGCGAGCACTATTTCGTACAGCATAAACGTTAAACAAAAGTAACAGGAACACCTTTATTAAATCCTGAACATTTACGGATATCGCGACTTGCGATTTGGATCGGGGGCACATCATAAATTTTGGTGGGTGTGTTCCCCTGGAATTTGGAGGTGGTTGGTCTTTGGCAGCTGACGGCATGCCGGTAAATGGGGGTCTTTTGGAGCTCCGAACAGTCAAAGTTTCTTGGCTTTCTGGTTGAAAATCGCCTGAAAAAAAAACAAAAAATGTGCAGAATGAACAATTTAAGGTTATACTAAACTTTGCAATGATCGATCAAGAATGAGACTGCATGTAGCCCCCTTTAAAATTATCTATTTCTGGAAATAAATATCGTAGAGAGAAAACGCAAACTACGTCTAAAAGCTGAAAGTGTAAGGGTTATTATTATGCTTGAATTTTCAAACTTGGCTCAAAAAGAAATGTACTTTTCAAACATTTCAATTTTTTTTCAATATCCGGAGCATCAAGATTTTTGGGAACACGGCCATAATTTCTCAGTGGAAGTGGCGATTTTGTTGGGAACTACGACGCACATTACAAACAAGTCAATAAAAGAATGTGCATATTCATTCTTGATATTGCTTGTCTCGATTTGTTTTAGTAAGCTTACATGTTTGCCGAATTTGAAGTAAAATGGCCTCCACTTGTATGTCGTTTTGTAACCAGTAATAACAATTCCGTGCACGATTTCATAGACAAAATTCTGACCTACATTATTTCTATAAACCCTCTTCTATATGCAGGTGCTATTTAAATTTTTATTTCGATAGCAGAAAATTGAGATATTTGCTATTTTTCCGACTCGCTGCTGTCAAATTGTCTAGTTTCGCGATAAAAGATACAGCGAAATCAATTTTTTTTAGAACCATTTCACCTCGTTTCGGCTTGTGCTTTGAAGTACAAACTTCAAAATTGATATAGTGATTCTATATTTCAAGCTGCGTCATACTGTGTTTTTCTTACCTCTGATTGTCGCTGCTCAAGGCCAAAATTCGAAATTTTTGGACAAAAGTGACACTCTCATTTTTTTTAAACACGCTGTTTACGTATACGACGGGCTCTATTTGCCCGATAAAGTGGTGTTGCCGAGTTTGGATTTTAAAATATTTAGGTATTTTCTAGCTTAAAATCTAGCGCCAATGAACCTGGTGCATGGGAGGGAAAATGTTGGGGGGGGGTAGTAGTTAGGGCGCGAAAAAATATATGCACATTTTCATGCTTGCTGCGCTTGCAACAGGTAGATATTTAGAAATCCATTTAAGGTATGGGTATGAAAATTGGGGATCCCAAAAAATTGGCATATAGGCCTAGGCCTATGCAAAGGGGTGGGGCATTTTCGGCAGGCCAAGGGGGAGGGGCCACAAAAATTTGGCAGTCCAGGGGGGTGCGGACAAGTGATTTTTGGCTGGCCGAGACGGGAGGCAAGCGATTTTTAGCGAGTCGCTTGGAAATTTTGGCTTATAATTAGTAGGCTAATACCGGTACTGATTGCACAGCCTTTTGATTTCGAGAACGGGGCCGGGGGAGGGAATAAATTTTGGCATGTCGAAAGGGAGGAAGAATGACTTTACCTAGCACACATTAAAGGGGCATTTCGTGATCCACAACCTCATACAACCCCATAGGCCTACGTCCTTAAGATTTTTATACCACTCATCCCGCTCTGGCCACATGTTTAGGAATTTTCACGCAGATCAATTCGTTAAGCAATGGAAAATATTGCCAAATTTGAATTTCGTTTTAAAAGCCTACTCCCCATTAAAAAAAAACACTAATTTTGGGGGGATTAAAAAAAAGTTCTGTAAAATGAAACAAAAGGCTGCCTCAATCTTAATTATTCATTTAAGGCCAGGCCTTCATTTCTGAAAATAGCGGGAGCTCAGTTAGTCCCTGTACTCAGGAGCTTGACAAGGAGCTCAATTATATAATATCAATATTAAACCATAGGAGCAGCTCAATAAATGCCATTGGTAAAATTATTAGGCCTACGATATTTTATTTGACTGTGATCCGTTTTAATAGGCTATATACACTGTATATACCTTTAAAATTTCTAAAATTGGTGGAATTGAACAAGCTCTAAATTTCTCATACGTCCAGCATAACCAAGGGCAACTGGGGTGGGTGGGAAAGCCCCTAGCTATGGCCATACCCGTAGTGGCGGAACCAGAATTTTTTTTCGCGGGGCATGGGGAAGTGAATTTGAGACGGGGGCACTTGGAAATCATTGCACTAAATTGCCGCAAAAAGTGGAAAATTACATAATTGTGGGGATTTTGCCTAAAAACTGGGTGGGAAAGAAAAAATATTGGGGGAAATACTGCCCCCTAGCGGCGCCACTGCATATCCATCCATGATGCTAGAATGACGGAAGTTCTGGCGCTGAAATTCAATTTCAATATCACGAGTTTTTATCAGGGATTTTACCAAGGGAAGGCGATAGGTGTAGGATTTTGCTGATATACCAGGCAACCCGAGAAAGGAACTGAGGTGTGGCTAAATAAGGAGTGTTCATTATAAATATTTGCCATTATCATACTTTCGACGCCGAGAGCATAATTATTTGAAGCGTACATCGTGTCAGTCACATGGTCACATATTTTCTGTTGAAAAAGAAACGCACATGTCTCTGATTAGCTCGGGGATTCAGCTACTGCGCGCTGCGTGCTGGCCTGTTGTTGTCCCGGGTTGTTGTCGAGTGGAAATGGAAAATTTATGAATGAACTTCCGCAACTTTGCAACATCATCACGCAGCGGCGTAGCTGGGATTTTTTCCAGGAGGGGCAAGACTGTAGGCCCTATGGGGCGGGGCCCAAATCCACCAAATTTCCCACTGGGGGCGGGGGCCCAAATAGACAATTTTTGCCAGGCTTATTGATAATAATCGTATATGGTAGGCCTATTGAGCTGTATTGCATATCGTTTGGATTCCCCATCTCTCTGCCCCTCCTCTCACCCTCTCTTTTTTTCCTCTTTTTTTCCTTGCACTAGGGGCGGGGGCCCAAATAGGCAATTTTGCAATTGCCCCCCGGCAGCTACGCTACTGTCATCACGGTACCGGTAGACATACGCGGTAGCCTACAACTACAAGAAAGGTTTACAGACAAATATAGGTCTAGTAGGCCTATCAAAATGTTATATTTTTATATTTTCTGGTGGACTCGCGGAGAATATCATGTCATGGAGGTCCCGGCGCTGGGTTGGGGGGGGTCTCAAGGCATTTTGGTATGTCTACCCATGCTTGATTCCGGGAGGTTTTTAGCAGGCCCGACCATTTTTTTTTATAAAAACACCTCGGGGCGGGTCTCTTCAAAACATTTGTACCGCGGGGATCAAAGTCACCCACATTTGGCCTAATTTGACGCTTTTTTATTGGGCACTTTTGCCAAAATGCGCCCAAAAGTTGGTCTTCGCTGTAAACCCACCCATCATAGTCGTTGAAAAGGTAGGCCTACCCCAAAACTGTGGCACATCCACGAACCCGAGGGAGAGACCTCCGCGGGTAAAAACACACCTCTAGCGGGACCAGATTTATAATTTAAAATAGGCCTACATTTTGGAAGCCAGTCATCACGACAAAACGGGCCATGGTAGTGTTAATGGTATTAACACTTTGATTTTAGGCTTAAATGATGAGTGTAGGCCTATAAATTGCAAATTTGCACACACCCCGGGGGAACCTTCTCAAGTTGGTTTGGGTAAGGATGTGAGGCTGTGACTCCGAAAAACTACGGTACGATTTTAAACCAAATTTGAATAAAACAGACCCAAAATTGTATCAACTTTTGGACTGAAAGTTTTCGCAAATTTTTACTTTTTCGAGAAAATCATTGAAAAATACCCTTCTTAAACCTAATTTTCAAGACACCGAGGGTCAATAAAATCATGGCTAAAAATACAACAGAGTCTAAACTAAATGGCTGAAAATGCACCCCAAATCTGCCGCACATCACGACACCGTATTTCACCTTATAGATTTTGAAAATTGTCGCAATAAAATAGGCCCGAACTTATCCCAAATTATCCCCGAAAAAATATTTTTTGCAGGTGAGGTTGGAGTCTTATTATTTTTATTCTCAGAGAGGATAGGGGTTGATATTTTTAGCAGGGTACAGTTTGTCTTGTTTTTGTTTTGTTTTTGACGTTGAAGTTCCAGATTCTTTTTTCATATATTATTATTCATTTATTATTTATACCCTGTACGTGGGGAAAAAGACACACGACAGCTACAGAGAAGCCACGAAAAAACTCCTGTGAAGTGCATGAAAATGACCCGAAAATGTGCAAACCGAAACACCCGAACAGGAAGATAAAATAAAAAAACAAAACCAAAACCCAGGAAATTTCTTTGTCCCCACCAAAATATATTATGAACACTCCCTTATGAAGTCTGCCCTCTTCCGGCTATTCTGGTAGTAGGCGTTGACAATTACCTTACGCGATTACCATATTTTTGAAGCATGTTTGAACCCGATTTGTTCTCTATTCACATTTTTAACGTTGCAAGTAACATTTCAAGACCTCTATTTGTGACAGGTATTTAATTATCTTGCTAGAGATGTTCCTAAAGTTGAAATTCAATATTTCGGATCGCAAAGATCGAGAGATATAAAGTTGCTGAATATCAGTTTAACACCATGGATCATATGGGCGTCGTATATGAACGATTATGATAGCTAAGCAAAATGGCTGGGATACAGGTTGTATAAATACTACATGAATATTCATGAACTATACAGATTCCATTCTTCTCTAATAATAAAGATGTCAATCACTCTCCTAGACGACAGTTGCTTGGCGCTTGTAAACAAATCGAATAATAGTGCTTGACAAGAGCTAAAAAATAGGCTAAAAACACATTTTCACACATTTTTTTCGGATTTTTTTATTTCACATGATAAGTAGACATATTTTCTTACGTATAAGGTAATAATATATTTTTTCTGGAGGTAAAGCCCTTCAACACTTTGTTTAACCTTAAGGGTATTTTCATTGATTTTCATGCTGAACTATAAAAATCAAGGGTCTTTCGGAGCTTTATTTTTGTCAAACTTAGAAGGTCTTTCGGATCTGCGAAATTAAAAAAGGCGTCTTTCCGGGGGAACATACCCATATGATCATTTGTGTTGAGTGCCCCATTCCTCCGGGATTTTGGTCTCTCTCCACTTCTTGTGAATCGCAAAGAATCTTCACACAGAATATAGGGAAGGTTTTACGATATTATTTGGCAATGTGTTTTAATATTCTGCTATTAAGACGATATCTATTTTCAGCTGAGATACTTAACCCTTCTTTACGCCAAAGGATCAGTCCGTCTGAAGATTTTGGGCAAATATACCTAATTGTAGGTACATTTATCAGATTTACCCCTGTGGACCATGTAACTTGGCCCAACGCAAATTATCAGATTTTGGTTTTGAAATTTTTCACAATAAAAATAAAAACATTGCATTAGTTGCATGGGTATCTTCTTTGCCTATTTTGTTTCATTTGCATTAGTGGGCTTAATGGTATGAATAAATCTCCATCTGAATGAAATAAGCATGTCCTCTAGACCTAATTTTGTAGTTGTTTTGGGGGGAAATATGTATCTTCAATACGATAGGTCAACAAATGATGGACGACTTTTCCTCCTAGCTACATACACTTTAAGTACATATCATTAGATTTATAAAAGTTAACTTCGAGGTTATTCGGTCGCGAATTTCAAGAAATCAAAATTATTTGATATCAGAAGAACATTCCTCGTATTCAGAATGCAATTCAATTGGACGTGTCTGATGTGCTCTCATGTTCCACAAAAATACTGTGCATTTGTTGATATCCCATCCTTAAGCCTATCTTTAAACTACTAGTTTATTTCATTATGTAATCACTTGAACGTAAATGCACTCATGTCCAGTCAGCCGCATTTGAAATAACCTAAATGAGTTGAGATGGTTTCAAAATAAATCAGTACGCCTTAACAAAAGGTTAAATCGGTTCTCTTTATTCAATTTCAATGTTTAAACGTTACTCGGCCGGCGAACCCCATCTTTTATTAACGTGAAGGAAGTAGAACTAAGGTTAGGAAACATTACTCTGTCTATACATCTTGATGGCTTTTACGGCAAATGTTTGCTTTTCCTGATGGTCTGGATGATAAAGATTACTACTGCTCCCTCATCTTCTACAGTGGATGCAAGCGCCATAATAGCGTTTGTAAGGATAATTCATTATGATGAGGATTGATGCTGATGGTGATGATGATGATGATGATGCTGATGATATTGATTATGATGATGATGATGATGATGACCATGATGCAGTCATGTCTACAGTAGAATTCACCACGACCTTTGCAGGACTTAAACCCCATTAAAAGCTATTAAACCAAAATAACACTCATTGAAAACAGCTCAACTATGTTACATCAGATCTTCTCTGGTTAAATCCACACACACATGTGTCTGTTATGAGCAATGAGCTGGTATTATAGTTTCAGTTGGGTGAACGATTATAAAGCAAACGCAAGGTAACAATTACTGTGTGGCCTTTGTTCACGAAATGAGACAATACTGTGCATATTGTTAACCACATTCTTGAAAATGAGAAACATAATGGCTGTGGGCCGTAACACGGTTTGGAAATCATTTCTTCGTATTTTTTGGTGTTATCTGTCGTTTACATATCCTTCCTAAAACACCAAAGTGCGAATATTTCCAAACACCTAAATTAGTTTTTTTTTTAAGACTTCTGCGACCACCATGTTTTCTAGAATTTCAGAAGAGTACTTTTAATATTGGCCGGTTATTTTTCTCAGAGCGACGTTAACTAGGCAATGTACTATTACCTATAACATACACTAAAACATCAAAGTGCGAATATTTCCAAACATCTAAATTAGCTAAAAATTTAGGACATGTTACAAAACTATATTTTCTAGAATTTTAGAAGAGTACTTTTAATATTGGCCGGTTATTTTTCACACAGCGACGTTAACTAGGCAATTACCCATACTTCTAACACACGCTATTTGTAGAGGTTACGCGTCGATGGTAAGAGCACTGTGTATTGAGTATAGGAAAACGGACAGTAACTGCAGTATGCAATGACGATGATAACGATGATGATAATTATGATGTTGGTGGTGGTGTTGGTGGTGGTAGTGGTGTTGGTGGTGTTGGTGGTGGTGGTGGTGGTGGTGGTGGTGGTGGTGGTGGTGGTGGTGGTGGTGGTGGTGGTGGTGGTGATGGTGATGCTGATGCTGATGATGATGATGATAATGATGATGATGATGATGATGATGATGATGATGATGATGATGATGATGATGATGATGATATATTTTATTTTTAAATACCAAGTTTATTATATAGTTTATTCATTTCTTTGCTAATGCTGCCGGTTATCAAATCGCAATTCATTACTTTGCAATCTTGAGGGAGTCCAGATAAAATGCTACCCTATTTGCATCATGAAAGTGGGTCTAAGCTGAAAAGGGTGGTATAACACTACCATTTTACTGCATCTGGTCTAATTTAGGCGTCTGATTATACTTCAAATAACAGCAAAGTTCCAAGTGAGATCTGTCAACTTACGTATGCATAGGGAAAGCCTTCCGTCTTATATTACGTGTAATCATATGATCAAACCCGACCTTTTATTTAAATTGTGGTACCAATTCAGTAGAGAGGTTTTCCTTTTTGTTGAAAGTAGAATCTATAAATCCTCGTGTTAATTCTATGAGATGTTTTGGCGATGCATGGTGTTGAATTTATGTATGGGTATTTGATTTTTGGTAGCGTCTGGCAACTCCCAACGGAAAGAACAAACTCTCAAGTGCAAACCATAAGACCAAACGTCATTTCTCATTAAAACAATGTATTTCAGCTGCACAATGGTATTATCAGATTTCAAATGAGGCGGTTGCTTGAAATAAATATAATGTCTGGTACGTTTTGCTAAATTCCCCGGTGTTATGTCTTGCTTTGTATTTTAAAATAACATGCAGATCGCGCAAGTTATTTGCCATGTATTTAATTAATGTTGGATTAAATTATACTAACGTCTATGAAGTTAGATTGTATGGTTCAACAAAGGGTGCAACTCTAAGAGTCCAATCTGAAAGTAATACAGCCAATATTAACGTGATTAATACTTTATTTCTTTTCTGTTTTTGAATTGTACAAAAAGTAATTCGCAGTTATTATGCAGGTTCCACAACTTGTTTAAAGATTAGCAATGAGCATTATTAGCCTTTTGGTTTGGATGTCCAGACGCAATGGCTGCATGCAATATGATTATAGTGAAATGTCACCACAAGCTTATCAGAGATCAACTTGAAGGCAGGCAAAACTGTGGTTCGAGAACCGCCTTGCTTGATATACACTGTACATAAATTCGCCTCGCACCATTAGAGGCCGTCAGCCTTTCGCCATCTTGTGGGTACAAATGATCTGTGTGTTCATGCGTCGGACACTACGCGCAGGGCGCAGCTTACCACGCAGCTGTTATCGCGCTTCAACGCGGTGATTTTGCTGTTCACGCATGGAGATCGAACGACCATCACAGCGTGTACCCACAAGATGGCGGCATATGACGTCACGCTGACGGCCTCTATGCCCTAAAATAGGAACTAATTTGCTAGAGGTTGGCTTCGAACTAATGTCAGTGTAGCACCAGCGCGCTAGAGACCAGTCCGTCACATGATTGATAAGTAGCCATAGCTATAAAAAAAATGTTGATAATTGCGTGTTTCTGCATACAGAAAACTCGACAATACACGGTCCTCTATAACATGCACATTGCACAATACATATACCGATTTTGACTTCAGTCTGACTTCAGTCTAAATTCAAAACATATTTTGGTGTATACAAAATTAAATTAAATAAATTCTAAATCATTATGTACAGTTTATCTTCATACATATGATGCTTTAGTTCTTACATAAAAATATTTCAATGAAAACCCTCCCACTCGGCTATTTCAAAAAAGGTAACACTTTTAGAAACACTTGACTTTGGTGTATGCCGCTGTGCAATGAAAAGAATTAGTATTTTAGAAACGTCAGTATATTAAAAGGACAGTTACACAAATAGGAATCTGTTATTCAAAAGAAAGAAAGAAAGAAAGAAAAAGAAAGAAAGAAAGAAAGAAAGAAAGAAAGAAAGAAAGAAAGAAAGAAAGAAAGAAAAAAGAAAGAAAGAAAGAAAGAAAGAAAGAAAGAAAGAAAGAAAGAAAGAAAGAAAGAAAAAGAAAGAAAGAAAAAAAAATAGATCGTGGATGTTAAAACAAACTAACGTTTTAATAGCACTCAGTTTGTTATGAAACCAAACAACAGTATTTTCTTGAAGAGCTAAATTATTAGTAAACACGAATAAGTATAATTCATAAATAAAAACATTTCGACTGTCTTGTTATTGAAGATCAATTATCAAAGTTGACAGGTTTTTGTAAATTACCGATAATGGATTTCTAAATCAAGTCAAATATATTTCCGCTCTCTTGTATATGTCTTAAGTGGCGTATTTACCACAATAAAATCAATTTAACACTTCTGCGCATTATTAATCGATAACCATATTGTTTATGAGTAAAATAATAATGCATTTCTTGATCATATTTTTATTAAGACACGTATACATTAATGTATGCCTGGATACTTGTTTCAATCATTCTAATTATATCAATTGATTCTCTCGTTTTTTTCTACAGATCAAAACACAGAGAACGAGTTAGTGCTAACGTGGAATGATCCTAAATACGTCGAATTTCAAGAAATCAGCTTACCACAGTACACAATGCTTGTAGATCATGTAAAATATGGCAACTGTGTGGATCGTGTGTCCCATATTGGTAAGCCATTAAGCTAAATATTGTTACGCTGTCTAATGGTTATATACCACTAATTAGAGCTGGGCACTGCTTGAAAAAGAAGAGGCACTACTTTCTTGCATGGCATCTGAAAAAGGTGCTTAAAAGAATATCAAGTTATATTGCCGTAGAAATATGTTTGAAATATGTCTGCAACTCAATTAAATGCATCCAAAATAAATATAAATTGCATCTAATCTCATGTTATAACTAAATTGGCCTCAAAAAGAAACTTATAATTTTTCACAAGGTCATATTTTAAAATCCTATCCATAAAAATGAACAAAAATTGCACACAGGATTACTTCAATACATGCCATGCAACATCTTCCTGGACCACATTCACAGCGCAACAGATTTCTTTGTCTGGGTTCCAATTATTCGCCTGTGAATGTGATCCCGGAAGCTGTTCCGTGTCAGTGCATTTTACTGTTGTGTCAGTTGTCACACCAGAGCGTTAATTGGCCAACATCCATCCCTGCTCCCCTATTGCAATTTGATTAGGACAAAATCCTCATCATTTCTATATTACAGTCTCCCAAAATTGAAAAATAGGGGTGGGGAAGGCGAGAGTGTATGTTGAATGTGCATTTGCAACTATAATACAAATATAATGTGGAAACATCACACATTTAGCTCCGATAGCGTGCTTTTAGCGCTGGTGTGGCAACGAATTTCCGCCAGGGTTAGTCTTAATACGCTATGTATCTGTTGTTGTTTTACATTACTTCTGTAAGTCCAAGGCCAATGCTGGGCTTTCTGGCCTTTCGACCATCTTCTTTATAATTATCTTTGCATTATTTTATGTTTTATTGTATGGTTTCAATATAGTTTTTTAATGGAAATTTATTCATACATTTATTCATTCATTCTCTTTTTCAGGGAACTATTCTTGCATATTCTTCCATTTTTGGTTAGAAAGAGAACTGACTTTTTACGTGTTACAAACATATATCCCAACCAGTCTTCTGGTCTTCATATCATGGGTTTCATTTTGGATAGAGATTGGACAAGCGCCTGCCAGATGCTCACTAGGGGTAACAACAATCCTTACAATGACGACAACAACAGTTGGCTATGGGTCATCGGCTGGACTACCCAAAGTATCATATACAAAGGTATAATATAGGCCTATATTCGCTGTCGTAGTGCACGTTAGATACCATTGGTTACAGCTCCAAGCCTGGGCTCATACACCTGTTCCGAATTTTGATATGCCATAGGTTTTGTGTTGTGATCATTTCGATCAGTAGTTCGTAACAAAGAAAGCGTGATCCAGTTGACCTAGCAACGGTCATATTCTAACGTGCACTACGATAGCGAATACTAAATGCATAAAACAATAATGTAAACTGCTCCAAAAAAGAAACTTACCAGGTAAGAAATTTGTCTGTCAAATTCAAACGACAAATTGTGTTACACTAAATGGGATATGAGTGGAAGCAGTGTTAATTGACGCGAATTTTTACACCTCATTTGTTGCAAACGGATGAGTATTTTTGAAGTTATGCTTATTTAACCGAACCTATCCACTGGAATGAAAGTTGCACTCATACCACTTGAGATGGTTGGCAGTATACAGGTGTAATCAGTGCTCTCCTCTTCTTCTTTGCATGACTAACTTTCCTTTCATGTGTCTGTTTGTGTGAATTCATTGGGGCGGACCTGCAACTTTCAAATTTGATAGTAGGCTTGTTCAAATGAGCATAACTTCAAAAGTTTTGATCTGTTTGCGACAAATGAGGTGTCAAACTCCGCGTAAATGTACACCGCTTCCACTCATATGCTATTCAGTATAATACGATTTGTCGTTTGAACTTGACAGACGAATTTCTTACCTGGTAAGTTACTTTTTAGGACCAGTTTACCTACTAGTTTTGAGTGGTCATAACATGTTGTGCAAATAATCAACAGCAATGAGAATTTATTATACCAACGCTTGGAGAATTTTGTGAGTTAGCACCAATATGATACCACGCTTGTGTAAAAAAGAGAGTGAAATTAGTGATTTAAAGTGTAATTTGGTGCAATTCGAAAAGTTAAAAATTCAAAAAGGTTACGCGTTGTGAAATTGAAAAGCCTAATGAAGTTAATAAGAATCCGCCTTGATAGTCGTATTTTATACATGGTTGACATTAAATTCAAACATACACTTTTACACAGTTAAAATGATGTAATATTTCAAATCGCACCAAATTTTATTCAATTGTATACATTTTGTGATCATTCCGATTTCGTTTAACAAAAGTGTGAATTTTGCATATTTTTTTAAACTCAAAGTCACAAATGGTGATTTTCTTTTTTTGATGTGTTCATATTCATCATCACCAGTCGGCTGCGGAGCTTTCTCCAACTGTAACGATCTTGGGCTAGCGAAGCAATTTTTTTTGGCTGCAGCATCCCTTTAGTATCTCCCAAGAGGTGTTGGGCATACTGCAATTCCAATGTACGCGGTCGTCCAGGTTTCCTCTTCCCGTGTGGTGGAATATATTATAAGGGCATATACATTCACAGGCTCTGGCAGCCAGTGGGGTGGTGTTGGTCAGATTGTAGATTGTTTCATTTGAAATCCGATCAACACGCATGATGTTTAACAAGACTCTGTATCAAGATGTGACAAAGGCTTTGATCTTGTTTCCCATGCATGTCCTTAGTGATTACCCATGACTCGCACCCGTACAGAAATACATGTTGTCTCAAACCGCTCAAACAGCTTGATTAATAATTGTGCCTTTTCAACATCATTATAATCAGTGTACGTAAAAGTAAATTATTAAAGGGGCATTTCGTGATCCACAGCCTCATCCCCCACTTTTCCCAAAAAAGTTGAGATTTTACACCACTGGATACCTCTGGCTACATAATGTTTATGTACCAAATATTTCTTGCAGATTAATTCGTTTAGCAAAAATATCGTTAAATTTGAATTTCGTTCTGGTGCACCAGAACGAAATTACAACACATTGTCTATGGAGCAGTGTAATACACATAATCATGCATAACTCGCAAACGCAAAATCGGAATCAACTGAAATTTTGGAAATAAGCTTTTTCGTGGATATCTACTAAAAATGTCATAAAAAGAGGATGCTAGGATCACGAAATCCTCCTTTAAAATGAACAGTCATAAAGCATAAAAAACCCAAATTCAGAAAAATAACATTCTAAAAGGAACCTTTATAATAACTCCGGTTCAGGGAAAATAACTTTTTAAAAGGACATTATTTTGTATATGCTCCGGTTATGATTCCAATATCTCCATTTTGATGTCTTATGGTTAATGTGACGCCGCTAACAATCGGCTCATAATGGTCAACGCTCTCACAAAACCAAGAAAACACAAGATATTGATGTTGTGTCCATATCACGTATTGCAGTTATTTAGTCTGATTGCTAACTTCAACAAAACTTTAATTCAATTTAACTACACAATACTGGTCAACGCCCTAACACGTCCATGAAAAATAATTCTATGTCGATAAAATCTAAAGGGCGTAATATCGACCACATAACATTTCCTAAGTTCGTTGATCAGTCTCAACCCCTCTTGAGGAACTTGTGGGCTCCCTGGAGGCCAGATGTACGCAGAGAATCGTACACCGATCGATTGAGCAACATGTATTGCATTAAAATGACATTTTTTCTTCATATTAATAACGTGGGCTTACAACTACCTGCGAATTTCATTAGATTTATCTTCAAAAAGTAGTCAATCTCTCATAAGTTGACTTGTGACGTAATTGCCAGGCAGTTTGTCGGCAATTCCCACTATTCCTTGCCCGACAGTATGCGAGTGCATGCATCATATTTTGTTCAGGACATGTGCGTTTAAAATTCCGGCCACATCACAATAAGGTTATTAAATAGGGTATTTTTTGTATGCAGTTCGCTCAAGCATATCGATATACCAGTCCCTTGCCTTTGATAAACGTTGAGGTCAACTCATCTATATTTCTTTAAAGTACATGTCCGCTTACACTCTTGTGTATGGTTATCATTTCAAGAGAAAACTATTGCAATCTGGTACGTAATGTGAAATGCAACAGGATATTGGATGAATGTTCAATTTACAGTTTGCCGAATTCTTCTTTTTTTCAGGCCAGTGTGTGTATTAAACTTGAAAAGTGTATTATCTGTAGCAGCTACATGAATGCATAACATTGGACTATAATTAAAGACAGAGATAAAAACAATTTATCGCGTCTGATGTCACTGTCAATTACGATCCTTGATTGGTTTACACAGGTTAATCAGCGCGTAAAAGGAAGACCGATCTATCTGGTGCTGATCGGAGAAAAGGAATAGCAGCAAATGGCGAAAAATTACGTACTTTTACAAGGCAAAAAGCCGCTTTTCTAGGCATTGTGGACATGGTGCCTTCGGTTAATAAAGTTTCCTACTATAAAGACCTAACTTTTGAGATGGTTTGCATGTTTCAAGGTGCAAAATTAACAATACGGCGCCCGGTTATAAATCCGCGTTCAGCAAGTCATCATCACGACACTTGTAAACAAACCGTGCTCGAGTTTGATTGACAGATGACGTCAGACGCGATAAATTATCTTTATCTTTGTCTCTCATTATAGTCCAGTTAAAATCCATACACCCCAATGGAATACGTGATCTTAATCTCCCATACAGGGAACGTGATCTTACTCTCCCATACAGGGAGTGGACTTCAAATGGAGTCAACCATTCAGATTACTCAATTTAAAATACATACTCCCTGTGTGAATGATTAAGGTCAAGTCTTCCATACGGGATGTATGGATTTCAAATGGAATATCAGTTACATTTACCTGTAATTCTATATATAAAATAAGCATATCACTTGTGGGGAAAGGTAAACAGCTCTTTAGGAGAGTTTAAATTCTAGGTCATATGTATAATACATGTAACTGTGTGACTAAAAGTACTTTGAAATGTCAACAAGTATCTTAAAGAGCACTGAATTAATGGTTATGGTTTAATTCAGCAAACAACTAAAAATATTTAGTTAGGAGATATTGGAGAGTACTCTGGACAGTAGGCAACTTGATTTGTTTTGTTTTTTTATTCATTTCGATCATTTAAAATATATATATAGATTGTAAAGTAAAGAAAACATTTGTGCATACAATTCTTTTATTATTATTATTACTTATTTCTATGTTTCCTGCTCAGTAGGCTCTTGGAGTATTCAATCTATCAAGAAAATATTTTCTCATTTGAATTTTTTGCGAAATCTCTTAGAGCCTCTTTAACATTACAAGAAGAAAAATGAGTTTCGTGTTGAAGCTACTTCACTGTTCTTTTACACGTTTTCTTACATGTTTTAAGCTTTCTAGAATACATGTTTTAAGCTTTCTAGAATACACCTGGTACACACCTTGTTACAACTATGTAGGCCATTCCTGATGTATTTTTGTACTTCTCCAGGCCATTGACATCTGGTTCGACGCATGCCTTACATTCGTGATAGGCAGCTTAGTGGAATATGCTGTAGTACATTACTTATGGACGAAAGACCGGGCAGAAAAACACCTCCGCTGGGCACTGCGAAAAGAGAGCACCAGATTAGGCCAGGTAAGTTAAGTTGCAAAGTAGAGCGACAAAACTAAATGAGCCGCTTTCGCTCCATATCACCAATATTACACTTCGTTTTTTATTTGAAATTCTTGCCCTTAAGTAGACATCGCCATTGCAATTTCTATTAGTTCATCTTTCGCAAATCACATCAATGATTTGGGGTATTTCTTTATCATGCTCTTAAAATCGTCAGTTCATTTTGCAGATAGAAAGGCGAATGATGGCGCAATACCATATCACTGCGCTCAGGTTTTGTGACAATCGAATTTAAATTATAATATCCTTCATTAATAGATTCTTGTTTATTGATTGGCTAAACGTGTGTCATGTGATCACAAATAAGTTTGCTACAGAGTTAATGAATGCAGAGCATGTGGAGAGAAGTCCAATAGTTCCTAATTTCTTTCAAAAGTGTTCCATTAAATGTTAGTACGCACCATTGCAAATGATGTGTGACGGTAGACTATTAATATCGTATACAAATACGAAATACGCCACCAAAGAACAATTCATATACCATGAATAAGTGAACTTGCGCCACTAGAGGACAGAATAAAAGCAGACGATCTGTTACCGCCTTTTTAATTTACCTTTTCGGTAAATTCGACAAGCCTTTGCGGGTAGACCTGTGATGTCGTCACGCTGATGCGCATATCGTTACTGTGCACTTCACGGCTTTGAAATTCACAGTAAAGATGTTCGCTAAACGATGTGCGCCATCGGCGTGACGTCAAATGACGACATTTTATATCTACCCGCAAAGCCTTATGGGATTTACCGAAAAGATCAATTGTCGACTGCTGCAGTAGAAAAGAACCATTGATTTCAACTATTATTTGAAGATGATGAAATGTGAATTAAATTAAGACGCTAACCAGTCGATGTAAGACGCTAACCAGTCGATGGCTATTGTTTAACAAGACCCACTCAGCCACTTAATTAGGCACTGGAAACGACCGAGTTCGGTATTGAAATTAGCTAAGTTTTAGTTACACCTTTTCACTTCATAATTATAAAAAAACAAATATTTGTATTTCTTCGGTAAATGTCAGAAAAAACAATAATGCTTGGTACTGTATATTTTTTCAAACTCTGGTGTTAAACTTAGTAAAATTTAGGGTTCTGGTGTAAGATTTTTAATTTTCATAGGCTTCAACTTGCCCTGTGAGCTTTTTTGGGGTCAACGGTTTTGCTTTTCAAAGTAACATAATTTGCTAATGAAAGATATTTCCCAATTTCCTAAAGCACATCATATAGGGCTATATGTCATAGTTTTTACAGAATTGCACCGTTTTTCAATTCCGACTACCAATTTTGTCAAAATCAACTCGCGAATGTACCCATGAGTGGATGATTTTGCAAGCCACAATAGAAATATCAATTATTTCTGCTAGTTATATTAGAAATTAAGTACTGGTTGAACATTTTAGCAGTCGGAAGTGAAAAAGAGGGAATCAAAACGGATATTCTGACCAAATTACAATATATAGATCCACACGATGTGTCTAACAAAGGTGGGAAATATCTTTCTTTAGCAAACTATATTAGTTTGAAACGAAAAAAAGAACGCCAATAGCTCACGGGCGAAGTTGAGGCCTATACAAATCAAAAATCTTACACTAAAAGACACAATTTCATGCCTAATTTTAACACCAGGATTTTTTTAACTAACAGTACGGAAGAAAAAAGTATCGCTTTATATTTGACCGAGAAAATGAATTTTATAGCAAAAAGGTGTGTCTCTGAATTGTGCTGATTTCAACATGTATCGATCGACTTTTAGCGCGACTATGCATAACAATAGAAGCTGGTCAGTGGCGTACTGAGTAAATACAAAATTTATGATACAATTACCGCATGGAGACTAACGTAGATTAAGCATGTTCAGAGGCGAGAGGCGACACTAACACGGTATAATAAGCTTATGTAAACCCTGTGCGAAGCCAAGACACAACGTAAGCTTAGCCTGGGTAGGCCGGCCATGCTCTTGGCCACCTAGCACCATGTTAGTGGGTATTCTTTTAATCAATCAATGAATAAAGACTCGATGAATGAAGGATATAAAACAAAATTAGACTGCTTCTTTAGGGGCTTCAGGTTAAATCAATTAGCCTTTGGTGACATCAACAGTACTGTGTGGCTGTCGCCCGTATGTTTTTTTTTTATATGAGAGTGCCCAGTTGAGTTGACCTTAGATCCCCACCCAAACGAAAAAAGTATCACTTTTACGTCCTGGAGAGGGCCCGGGGGGTTCTTCCTGGTTGAAGGTATACGGGGATGTGCCACGGTTTTGGGGTACCTTTTCAGCGATTTTGGTATATCGATGGGTGGGTTTTCAGTGGCCATTAAAGCGCCCAATTATGGCAAATTTGGGTGCTTTTTGGTGCTTTTTCTTGAAAATTGGTATACTGATGGGTAGCAAAAACAGCAAAAAGTAGGTATAGAGAAAGTCAGCATCCGAAAGTCTGCGTGGCACACCCCCGTACAACATTTTTCGAAGACCCCCCCCCCCCGGGGGGAGAGGGAGGGTACTCACAAACATGGGCCATATGTGTTGCACCTCTAATGTAGCTGGGATGAAAAGCCGACGATCAAATGAAAATTTTGACCTTTCGTATTGAAGACATGGATTTTTCCCCAAAAAACACTTACTTTTTTTTGGTGGTTTTGAGAAGAAAAAAATATCTTCCATACAAAATGTCAAAATGGTCATATGATCGTCGGCTTTTCATCGCAGCTACAATGGATATTTGTTTTGCTAAAATATTTAGACATGGTTTCAAAGAAAACGACGGATGAATCATAATTCATCAAGTAGATAAATCGTTACTTACGGTTCATATTACAGTTTGTCAAGAGGTACCATTTTGATAAGACTTTCAGCGGGAGTTCACGGTTTTAATTTGGTTAATTGCTGCATGACATTTAACTATCATCATTTAATAGTCAAACTATACTATACCGTGCGTCATAATGAGGTACCTTTCTAAATTGATTTTGTGTCATGATTCAGCAATATGAACCACAATAACTCGCATTTTGACCCCTGATTTTGACCTAACGATCACGCAGGATGAGTCGTTTGACGTACAAGTCGGTATTTTATTTCGTATTTCATTTATGTCTGCAATATGAAATAATTTCTGGAACCAAGAGTCCAATTTCGAAGCAATGTTCCGTACAGCCTGCTACATGAAAAAGAATTCGCCGTAGACGTAGTGATGTAACTAAATAATTTCTTTGATAATAATAATGATTGCACACACGTACACAGGTGATGAGTGCAGCAGGAGGGTGAGAGTACATAAGGGCAATGCCTGGGCGAATGGTTACAACATTGCTGGACCTAAGATACACATACTAACGAATACGTGTTCGTCAACTGTAACTGTCTCCTCCGCCTTCGCAGTACCATATATAGTTTGATGTCACTCACTATGTGGAGTGACTGGAATCACAATGACGGCGCAGGAGAATACTAGCTGGTCAGACGGTTTAATTTTATCAAGCATTGTTATGATTATAATACCTCAACAATCTCCGTCATATTCTATCGATTTACTACAGAATATATTGTATGCTGAACTTATAATTTAAAATTGTAAACCTGCTAGCTACTACTGCTAATGTATCTTTGCACCAAAGTATTACGGCATGACGTAATTCCAGTCGCTCTTCCCACAATTTAACTTTGCCTGGTGCAGCCCACTTATAGTGCTGGGCGGGGAATGCAAATACCCACGAGGTTTTTGTACACATACCGATAATGGTAATTAATCATATTACGTCACAACTGCTAAGGCGAAGAGAGTCTTGAAAGAAACGAAATAAGTATTTAACCTACCTATTTCTTACATTTGCTACACACTATCAATTTAAACCATCAGAAATAACATATGTGATAGGTAGCCAATAATATACTAAAAATCATCGCAATTTCTTGTATTTCCTTTTTTATAGAATGGTAACCGCTCACCCAATGGATCAGTCCCCGCTGATATCGGTAAACAAGCAGATCCGTTCGCCGATCCTGAAAAAAGCAACACTCGATACAGTTACCAAACAACGTACCGACCGGTTCGGAGCAGCATGCATTTTTCTGAAGACCCTGAAGTTGGTTTCCCAGTCAGTAAATTAGAAACCGGTAACATCGAGAGAGATAGTTTCCATGAGAAAAGAAGAGCTAAGCTTCTTGCACTACGTATTGATCGAGCCGCTCGCTTCTTTTTCCCTATATGCTATGGTGCCTTTATTGTTGTATATTGGACTTACTATTTGGCTAAGATGAATGAAGACCATGTAGATGTATAGTATATAGAATAGTAAGTTCGTGACGCCCGATTGTAATGGTAATGTGAGCTGTTCTGGTGAGATATCTCGTACTCTTTATGTCATATGTTGTGATTTCACGACGTTTTATCGTGTTTTTGATATATTATTGCTTGGTAGATTGGCTCAATTTTGAAACGAAAAATAATATTACTATAATAATCTCATAATTGTATCCTAAAATATATGCTTCGAGCATTCCAAACAAGAAACAATTGATGATTGGAACGGAATTAGAGTCCTTGCCTGTGGACTTTGCTTAAGATTGTTTTGGTTCCCGCAGATGTTACTAATTGGTATACGTATGTGGAGATTAATGTACCACTTCTGCAGGAAGTATTGTTTGCAAATAATACATACGAACTTGAAACCGTGGGTTATGGATTGACAAGTGTCCATACGTTCATAGAAATTGTACATTTCAATACAATACTTTGTTGACCAGTGCTTTTTAGAAGTACAGACTACAATCGATTTTTATGATAAACGTAACGGTGATTTGCTACCTTAAGGCTCTGAGTAACCGAATGTCCCATGTTTTGTTAAGTGGTATTATTAGGTCAAGTTGCCTATTTCCAAGCGAGTAAAACAGTACAATAACCATGACATCGTAATGTCGACTGCTCAGTGCCAGAAGTATGTAAGTGCAATAGCTGCCCTTTGAACAATTGGCAATTTACACACAGTATATTGTACTCATATACACAAGGCAGCTACATAAGGCAACTATTGCACTTACCCACTTCTGGCACTGAGCAGCCGATGTATGCCAATGGTTTCTGAAACGTTTCAGCGAATGTAACGAACATAACTTATGTTTTGAAACTCTATTTTGATTCACCTCAAGTTTGGTATATGACGTCAATGCTGGTTGTCGGTTGCGATGCAAGCGTGCCGGGAAATCGTCTTTGTACGCGTGCCGCGTATACTTCTCAGCGGGCAACACTAAAGACTATTAGCCGATGGACTATATTAGCCGAATTTCGTTCTTTTATAAAATGCGCATTGATTTCGTAATGCACCCTCTTGATATTGCAACTAACGAATGCGTACCTATATTTTGATCAGCTCGTAATAGGCGGGAAATATTAGCCTTTGACCACTACGCCGAAAAAGGCACACGTTAAGAATACTATAACTTGACCTGTCTGGTCTTTATTTTGTATGTTAAAGAAAGTAGACAAAGCATAGGACTTGAATTAATAATTCGTGATGCTTCTGGCGAAATGTTACAAGAAAATTCTCAAATTAAATGTTTGATATTAATCCGCGATGTTATAAGGCCCGCCAATTACGAGCTGATCAAAGTATATGTCACTACTGAACTTGAGAAGTACCACAGTTGAGTCGATGTAAGCAATGTTTGAAAGTCATTTGAGACTACGATGATTAATATCGTGATTTTTACACAATCATGTAAATAGGAAAGTTCAAATTGTCACCATTTTGAATATGTGCAACAATAACACACCATTCTTCATTAATACATACATGTAGATCGCACTGGTATATATGTGCTAACCTATGTGCTACTTGACAACATGTAATTGTATAATGTTATGGACAGTATTTTAAAGTATTAAGCTTAAACGTTGTTATTTATCTTACCCTCCACCCCGTGACCCAAAACGTAGCAAAGTCAGGGTGGGGGTTAAAATATGAAATGTTTGATAAATGATTTTTAAATGTTTTTTTTTCAATATTCAAAATAAAAAATCTAAAAGATTTGGCCATCTGTTAAAGCAAACAAAAAAAAGTAAAGCCCTTTCAATGCTGTATGATACATCAAACTTAACATCAACTGAAAATCATTTGCGGACCGACCACTCACCTCATAAATGGAGGAAGACAATTTTTAGGCTGTAGCCCTTTGGATGGATTTCTAAGTTGATTTTCATAATCAAATATTCTCGCAGTTTACATAGCGCAGAGTGTAGTGGTAACGTTCGTAGCAAGCGACTCAAAACACATTCTGAAAAGGATATAGTTACCATATTCAAAGTAATCAAGATAATGACCTATTTATGAGTACCCCGTTTGATCTGATATACACCTTTTTCCCTTCTTCCCATCATGCACTATTCCAGAGGGTATGACGTAGTCCATCAAACTCATAGTTCGTGTGCATCTGATGGTCTTTGCATTATTATTTTGTCTTTTTATGGCCATACTGATTCATACAGACGTAGATTATTGTAAAGGCCGTCGATGTTACTCATTATGTAATTAATAAATACACTAGTACGGCAGTTATAGAACGATATGTGTGTAAGAGATTGTTGCTTACGTTTTGTTTTGTTTTTCGGCGGAAGTACCCTCCTGGAATAGTGCATGATGGGGAAGTAGGGGAAAGGGTCTATTTTTGCTGAAACGGTAAACTTGCCATATTGAATATTGATAAATTTCTTGTGATAAATCCGACTATACGGTCATCTATACTAAAGGCCTAATGGTGTATCCCTATAGTATTACAAATATCGAGGATTATTTTAATGCAGTAGAGTATCATATGACAGCGAGTTTAATCAAGCAAATGTTTAAGCAGGACGCAAATACTCAATTCCTGACATCAAAGAAAACGCCTTTTTTGTAGAAAGTCCTCTTTCGTATTAATCTCTCATATCATAGAATCCATGTATTACGTAAGTTTCCAATCATACTTCGTGAAATTGCAAATTGCAGAAACAAAAATGAAGACATTTAAACCGGGCTGTTGTCAAAGTGCCAGCAATGGGCACTTTAAAATCATTGAATTTTGGCAACAGTGTTTGCCAATTCGGAATCGGCTGAGTAGTTTACTGGCGAGTGAGCCGTTTTTTGAAAGAAAGCGATCTCTGATGTATAATCAATACAGGTCCGTAATTACTATCACATGTTTGATGAATTGTTAGGCTAGTATTAGGTGGTATCAAGAGCCTGTAACATTGTATAGATATATGTACTATTTAGACCTCTAGTTTAGGTTGTCATTTTTAGCAGCATCTGTTACAATCTGTCATTCGAGTTACAGCAGGAGTTACAGTTATGTATTGTTTGTTAGTTTTGTTCATTAGGGCGGCTTCAAAACTCGACCGCCGCTTGACCTTCGGTTGATAGCGGTTGAACCGCGTTCCACTGTTTAGAACAATAAAAACCGGTTCTGACCGGACAGAAAACGGATGGAACCGGCGTTCGAATTTTAAAGCCGTCCCTTAATAGTTTTGTTGAAATCAGTATTTTATTTAGGATACGTTTTGTAATAAATACTGGTTATTCGATGTAGAAGGTTATCATAGCAATAGATGAATACAATTTTTGACTATATTGCCCTGCACTACAACGTTCATGCGGTACCTATGCATTGAACCATAGATGTCAAACAACAGGGATAAAGACCTGGACCGTAATTCTAAAGAATATTCATATCATGTTGATCACTCGCACCTGTAAGATTAGTATTTTTGAAAAGAGCAGTATTGTATTTAATCAGTGATTGCAGACATACACAGGTGATGAGTGCAACCTGCTTGCAGTGCAGGGCGATGTAGTCAAAATTTTATTCATCTATTGTTATGGTAGTTAGTTCAATTATGACGTCACTTCTACAGCGAAAAAATGTAACATTAGTTAGCCTTACATCAAAAGGTTGGGATTATCAGACAAATGTTTAATCTATACATATTATCCAACTGAACAATGGAAGATTTTTTGTACTTTGGTAATGCGTATTTGACAATTGGAAATTTTATATTTTTCAAAACATAGAAGACCGTGATGATTGCTGAAACCATCTCACATTTAAATTGCACCTACATTACAAGCTGTGTTTCAACACTTTTCTATGTACATAAAAAATCTTAGATTTATTGTCACATCTTAAATATACTTTCCACATTAGAGGTTGAAGGCCTGTAATTTCATGCTTTAAAATCAGTGCTGTATTCATGGCGTTGGGTCCAGCTAATCTTTCATCCCTATTGTTACAGTTGTCAAACTATATTGTTAAGCTATTGAATTTTATGGTTGACTAAATAAACAATCAACTTCTCAGTTGGGCCATCAACAATAGAACAATATGAAGAGATTTCATATTTCTAGTCCAATGAAACAGTACTCACTGTGGACGTTTCGAAGTCTAGCAGACTTCTTTCTCAACACTGATGTTGTTGTGACGATCTTCTATTTACCGCTGATGATACTGGTTGCTTAGCAACGCAACCGCCAGTTGGTTTTCCAAGAAGATCGTCAAATGCGTGACTATGAAATCTCTTCATATGAAATATGAAATCTCTTCATTTATTTATCAACAACAGTCCTGAGGAAAATGTTCAGTAAAGAGTAGTGACTAGCTTTCATGGCATTATGCACATTGTATTGTGTGTACAATTGTGTGTGTAGGTTAAGAAAACAATACCCTCTGGTATTTTGGTTTATTTAATGGTAGATTGGATATTATCCAAATCAAGTAGACTACAGAAACAAGCTAAATAGATTATAGATATAGGAGAACCTCAACAGCATGAGGATATCTCATAGTCTGATTTAAAGCCTGATATTACAGGGCCTCAACCTTAAATGATATTTTAGATTTATTTAGAATACACCTTGGTCTGGGATGGACATTTAAAAAATGAATTTAGAAGAGCAGCAACAACACCACTGGCATTACATTCCAAATGTTAAATCTACATCATGTGCAAAATTTAGGCAAAAAAGGAATTTATTTATTTCATGGCCGTTTTTATAACTGGTCTTTACATGTAGTTATATAGAGAGTGTGCCCGTTGAGGGCACTATAACCTCCATTTATAGTAACAAAAAGTCAATTTAAACAAATGACGCACCATCATTCAGCTTGATCACTAATTTGTACTCAAGCTAAACAATGGAATCAAGCCACATTAGTCCTTTGTCGCATCACATCATCGCAGTTGTCGCTTTCATTAATAACCGTGCTCATTAAGACGGCAATATGCCCGAATCTTTCCTCAAAACTTAACTGATTCCTAGGATTTTAGTATTTTCTTGTCGAACACAACGGATTTAGAATCAACCACTTCACACACAAAAAAAAAACCAGCACATGCGTTATTTGGCTTGATCTCGCCACGTATAGATCATTGCTGTAATTGACACTTTCCTGCCTTTCATGGGGTGGATATTGATACCACGTATTATTTGGTAGCGAAAGCGAAGTCAAGAAGGGTATCACGTGACAATGATCACGTGGTAACCTTCATGACCTCCCTTAAATACAATTGTTATTATAATATAATAATAATACATGCGTCTTTTCTTAATGTATAAAATGGAAATGTTATCATATTCATAGAGTCACTCGTATAAGTTGTGAATACCAAAGGGTGTGTACGCGAGAGATGTGAAAAACAACTAAAAGGAACTACATTATATTTTCTGTTACACGAAAGATGTATATATATACTTATTGTATGTAAATATTTATGTAAAATTGTACATATTATGGATGTGTCATAAGCCGCTGATTTGTCATTATCAAAGTTGAGTCAATTTTCTTTCCAATTTGACGATATAACTTGACGAGTAGTAGTTTACAACATTTTACGTTTTATTGTATAAATAGCTGTTTTTGTGAAATTATTACTATGTAAAATGAAATGCTGGGTCCCTTAGGCTTACTATTGAATTAAACGAACAGTACCGTATGTAATTTTACATCAATTAAAATGATACACGTGATTTTCTTTTTACACTTTGGATATTTTGTTGTCGATTTAGAAACTCCATAAACATTATATAATTAGCATTATGTAAATACTGTAATTACTCATTTTGTAATTTTTACTGTAAATTTAGAACTTTGGTGAAGTGCCCATGATTGATATTATGAATACCCGTATGAACATGAATATTCGTAATCATTACGTTTCAATACCTGGAGAGAATTGATCAAGAATTCAATTCCCTCCTGAGGTTCGTATCTGTCAATGAGTTGACCAGATAACAAGGATGTCATTATAGCTAGAGGCAGTTTATAACACAAATGGGTCAATGAGTTACATAAAAATGACCTTGTGTGGTATTTGGTTCTCAGAAAGTGAGTTTTGCCTGAGGCAAATGTTGATCCCTCACTACAAGAGTTATTGCCGTTGATTTGGTTGAAAAAGGAGGTGAGACATGATCCAATCTCTCTGGGTAACAAAACGCAATGAAAATTGACGTCATCGTTATAAGGGAGTGTTCAGAAATATCTTAGCGGGATTCGGAACATTTTATTGTTCACGGATCAAAACATTTTGCTCCCCCCCCCCCCCTTTGCAAACCAAAAACTTCAGTAAGTTAACTTAAGATCGCATTGTCTGTAAGCAATTTCTATTTAAATGCACATGTTCTACTTTAGAGGAAGGAGGTTAAAACAAAAGGGAGGTCGTTATTCTGTGACAATGGTAATACCCCTCTATCTCCACCCAATCCGGACTGTGAGAACTGTGTTTGTTAATTTGAAATGTAATCCTGTACACTGTATTCCGTTTGGCTTCCTCGTGATTGTGTGTTGGGTGCAGTCACATCACGGAGCATAGCGCGCTACAGGTCCCTTATGACCGGACCGTGTCAATAGCGTTCTCTTATAATTGGCCCCTTCCCGCCGCTGATGGCATTTTGGCAAGGCTAACTCTAATCAGGCCGGAATTAGCGAAGCGGAAAACCGAATGCGAGGACGAATGTGTAGCCAGTAGCTTGGGTAACTCCAATTAGGCCGGAATTAGCCCACGCCATCAACGAAGGTATTTCTGAACACTACCTTAAAGTATGTGATTAACGCTCCAAATCTCAGGCCTGCGTAAATACAATTAGCCTTTTTGAAGTATTGCGGGCACAAAAGGAGAGGGCGTACTTTGGTTTAGGTAATCTTTTGCTTGCTTCTCAGCTGATAAAAGATTACTCAAATCAAAGTACGCCCTCTTCTTTTGTGCCCGCCATATTTCAAAAGGCTAATTAGGTATGATTGGACGCAGTCATATAATTGAACAAGCAAACTACTCCTCTGGTTCTCCCTTATCGATCACGTCTAAATGTAAGTACAAAAACGCTTGTACTAAACTTTTTCTCGTATTTTAGATTGATCAACACAATTATGGGCCTGATATTATTGGAATCAAGACATCTCTCTGCTACTTTTTACATCAGGAAAAATGGTAGCATTCCATGTGTATAATATATAAATAATGTATGCCTATATATAGCGTCTTTGGTAGTTTTCAAAGCGCTTCACATTTTGTTCCCCTACCGCATATACATCATAGCAGCGCCAGTACCCCATTTGACACCTGGAGTGGTCCAAGCGAGATCAAATGTATTGCCCACGTAGGTCCTGGTGGGGCTTGAACCCACATTCTTGTAGATCAGTCGATCGCATTCGTGTAAAAACGTGAACAAAATATAGTTTTATTAATCTTAGTATAATGATAAACCAGCAAGTGTTTTGCATCGATGGAAAAAAACCAAGAACCATTAAGTGTCAAAATGGTGCATTTGGGCCTTTTCTGGTTTTAGTTTTGTGCACGTCTTATCCCATTTTTGTGTGTGGTTTTTGGCTAGAAATTTGCTATCAGCTTTAGTGTGCCACGTCTTTGTAAGAAACCGGAAACTTAAAGAAAGTGGTTTTGGTATTTTTTCTAGTTTGTTATATAAACCATCTGACATACAATATCCAAGATTAGCAGGAGAGTAAAGTAGACAAAAGAGATGCGCATATTTCGCGGTATATTATTCTATCAGAGAGATCGCAAAGTTCCATACGCCTTGTGCCATACGGGCGTTCATACGAGCATGCATACCGCTAGACTCGGTTTCAAGCTGAACCAAACTCATTCGTTACCATGAGGCTAACTGTCTACTACTTAAACGGTGTATGTCTACCGTCTATAATAGGCCTATGCCTACTTTAATCCAGCCTGCATTTGATGTTGGCACAGGAACACTGTATTTTGAATGATAATGTACCTTTTTCATGTTACACCGTTTGCCAAATTTCCGCCCGTTTGCTAGTATGGATATGTACGAATGAATAGAGAAAGAGTGAGAGAGAGAGAGAGAGTGAGAAAGTGTTGGGCATGCGTTAGTTTGAGGAAGCATGTTTAGAGTGTGTATGGTGTATAGTATGAATGGAGTGGGTGCACGAGGAAGGTGATATTGGTGTGATCTTTTGGTCGGCCTAATCAGCTGTTAATAACTATTAGTCTTCTCATCTAACCAATTTAATGTCATAACGTAGTACGTAGTTTAAGCGAAATGGGAATGGTTACTCATTCCAAATGCTGTGGACAAAATGCCCCTAGCAGGTAAAGGTCGCTTTCTGCAATAGGACTAAAGTCAATCTTTAGAACCTAATTCTCATGCGGATCATATATTGACGTTGAATAAGATTATGTGGCTAACTCAATTCAGAGACATAATAAGAATCTATAGGATAAACTCAAATATCAAAGGAAACACATTTTAACACAAAGTTAAGGTAATAATTCTTTAGAACAGATATTGGTCAATGTGGTCATCATCAGTGTAGTGCTAGCATGCTACCAAAAATGCTAAATTGGACTCACATCACATTGAAGCAAGTCTGTGCGCTTCCTTGTGCTTGTTTTTGAGTGCGGACAATATCCATGATTTATAGCAAACAACGAATGTGAGTATAAGTAGACGAGTAGGGGTGTGTGCGGTTCATAAGTGTATACTGTCCGCAATGTGCATTATGATGAATGTGTGTTTTATAATAGTGGCGTAATGAAAGCGTTAGGTGAAGCAGTGAGTGAGATGTGAAGAACAAGAAAATATTTTAGGCCTGTGTGGCACGGTGTGGGAGATATGCTACAGAGAAAATGGTATATTTGGGAATCATAAGTACATGATTTTCGCGACACAGGCGGAGAAATTAACCCTATACGATTTTACACCCTGATGTGGCAGTGACGTCAACGCGTCGAAGCAGCTGTTTCGCTCGCGCATCTTTTCGTCATCTTTAAGCGCGTACGTGCGAACGATCAAGCGCTTTGAGGGAACGCTAACAATTTGAGGCTCCGCCCAATGAAATGCGCACTGACGTCACTGCCACATCGAGGTGAAAATGGTATAGGCATTTTTTATTATTTTACTGATACTACTGATTCATATTAATGAATATTTATTTACTTTATTTATTTATTGATTTATTTGTTTATTTATTCATTTATTTATTTATTATTTATTTATCATTTTGTTACATTTCTAGTTAATAATTAACCATTATTACAATAATATCATTATCATCATTTCGTCTTTTCTCGAATCAGGTGTGTTGAGATGATAAGTGAGCTGAGTTATTGAGACTGGTAATATGAGACGAACATAAATACACAGGATTTTGTCAGATTGAGCAACGAGTGAGAAATGTTAGAAAGAAGAAATGCGTAAAAACCATGTCTCTAGAGATGAGTTGACCTCAATGTTTATCAACAAAGGCAAGGGACTGTTATGCAATCACTACACTTCTCAATAGCCTTATTGTGATGTGGCGGGGCTGTAAAAGCACAGACCTTGAACAAAATATGATGCGCGCGCATACTGCCAGGCAAGGGACAATTGGATTTGTAATTATGTATGCGCACTACTGCCAAGCAATGACGTCACAAGTCAACTAATCTATAAATAAGTGTTTCTAGGATCCCTCAGTGTTTTCCGTTTTGTCTGTCTTTTCTTTCGTTGTCGTTAAATACATATATTTACATTTTGGGCGCAATCAAAAAGTTTTAATACTTTTAATGAGGCAAGACTTGGTGTGAATAAATTTATTAGATAAAAAACAACAGCTGACAGTATTTTAATCCACAGTTTTATATAACCGCGTAACCACATAGTTTCACTTGCTCGTTTTGACACTTTATTGGCTCTTCAAATGGTTTATTCTTGATGAAATCCAAACAACCCCTATAGTAAACATGAGCTTAATCTTCCACACAGGGAGTGTTTCTAACGGGGTTACTTGAAATGACGCAAGTCCAGTGATTGCTTAAGTCTGGTAAATCCTCTGCTCAATGAAGATCTGTGCTATTTTTCCTATAACCACGATCGCGAATGTTCAGTGACCACCGCGCGAACGGCACGCCGTTCAGTCAAGGCACCTCAGATAGTCCCAGTAAGGTTGGAAAATGTTTTCCTGAAAATAATTGCGCTATCATCAAATTCCCCTGCACTAGCTGCCTAATTGTCTCGGTTTACGCGTACATTACTCGGGAAGCTAATTCTGGGCAATGGTTTCAATTCTGGAAAGTAGGACATCGTGGGATATTGAGGACCCATAGAGGTTCGGAAGCAGAGCCCGTGCGCTTCTATCATTGCATGCAAGCTGTGTACATTACACAATCATGACTAATTGTTTTTAAAATGTCAGAAATGTAACGAACAATACAAGCGCAGACATATTGAGAACACGCATACTACAAGTTTACAATAGCCGTGTTTTAGATAAATATTGACGTTGCACAATGTTGTAGGAAGCACTTTTCCTTGGCGGAAGCGGCGCGGAAGCCGCGATACGATAATGGTGATAGGTTTACTATGTAAACTACTACTGTAATACATTACTAATGGAAAACAAAATAGATCTGTGTACTGTGTGCTTTTAGAACAAGTAGAAAGGTTTACATTCTCCCATACACTTAGATATTAAATGTAGTATAAATTTGTTTAAAGTAGCTAGAAGTAGATGATCTTGTAAAACATGGTAAATATTCGTCTTTGGGGCCGAGCGAGCGAATTTAGTAAAAGTTAATTTATTTGTTATTAAAAATAACGGTTCGGAGTTATGGTCAGTATCAGAGTTAAGTTACGAGGATTTCGGTGCAAATTTAACGGTTCGGCAGGACTTCGGGTCGATATCACAGTAAGTTACGTGAATTTCGGTGAAACATAAACAGGTCGGCAGGACTTGGGGTCGGAATCAGAGTTAAGTTGCGGGAATGTCGGTGTAAAATTAACGGCTCGACAAGAGTTAGTGTCAGCCAGAGTTAGGTTACGACAATTTTGGTCTCGAGTATGATTTAGAATGGTCTGTAGGTTGCCTTAAAGGAGGATGGTACGGTCAACAACATCATCTCTTCCTTTTCTCCTTCAAAGTTTCTGATATCACATTTTGGTATCACTGTAAGGCGCATGCTTTTGCTATTGACCCTGTGAAATAATTACGACTGAAAGGATATTTTATTTTGGATTTCAGTAGGTAGCCAAAAATGTACATTTAAAGTGGGTTAAACCACTTCTTATTCATCATGGAATATATCGAATGCTCAGTGTCAGAAGTGGTTAGGTGCAATAGCTGCCCTGTGAACATTTGGCAATTTACACAAAGTATATTGTACTCATCTACACATGACAGTTACACATTGCCCCTATTTACCCACTTCTGGCACTGAGCAGTCCGATATTTTTGTCTCTCATATCAACATGGATTGCAATACCAGTTTGAAACTTCACAAAATAGAGAACTGGGATCATTGTGAGATGAAAACCGAACATCCTCCTTTACCGGTATACGCCGATGGTCTATATGCCGACATCAGATGTTCTAGAATTTGTTGTAAACAAGCAGAATTTTATATTCGCAAATATCTTGCCAATTTGGGCATAACTAATAGGCTAATAACAATATGATAGGCAGCAGCCGACATTTGTCATATAAGTATTAGAATTAAATGGGCATATCGTGATCCATAGCCTCAAATATCGTGATCCATAGCCCCAATTTACTCCAAAAAGTTCAAAAATTTTATATCATCAGAAACTTAGAACATCATGATTGTGTGTTTAAACTTTCCGGTTTAAAAAGTCCGGTCATTTGACATCATAGATACCGTCAAAATTGTATTTATCAACAGCCCAAAATTACAACAAATTAGCCTATGTGGGGCTACAATTGATGTAATTCAGTGACCGGAATCAACATTTTTGAATTAAGCTTTTTTCGTGAATATATATAGGATGATGCTAAAATCACGAAATGCCCTTTTAACAAATACGGTTACCGTAATTTTCAGGAAAAAACGTAAAATAAGTCTATACTTCAATACTTTTAAGAAAATTGGCTTGTCAAGTTGTAAATATCAACACCGAACTACTACATTATATTACATTGTTATTGACTGTTTTCTTGTAAATAACTGGCATGATTATAATGTAAAGATATCATTGTAACCAACATGAAATGTGTTTGTTACTTCTAAGTAAAAAAACTAGAGTATACAAGTCATAACACTGCGTGTTTCTCTCAATAAATATAGTATTGTAATAAAGGTATCAAGGAAATGTTTCATTACCATTATAAAAAAAATAACATAGTATTGAATTTAACTCCACGTAACAATTTAGTTCTTTATTAAAGTGCATTGGTTGTCGAGACAGTGAGCATGGAGTTTTGTAGTAGCAAAACAGTATTTTCTGTTTAAAGGAAGTCTCCGGCAATCACAACATTATGCCTTATATGTTAGGAAATTTATTATCGAGTACGAATCACGAGGTTTTATTTTAATATTGACGTGAAACTCAAAGTAACGACTTCTATTCCTGAAGTTCTTAACTCATATTGACCATAAAAACAGCCGTGTCTCAACACCCGATATTCAAAATTCCCGGGCGAAATTTTCTAGTGCAATGACGTCCCATAATACAATGATGGCTGGGGACATTTGAGCACAAATAACCATGACGTCATTGTACTAAACAATTTCGGCGTGGGCATTTTGAATATCGCGTGTTGAGAGACGACTGTTTTTATTCCTTTTTTATGGTTAATATGAGTTTGTTTTAAATAAAACCATGTGATCCGTGCTTGGTAATTATTATACCGGAGACTTCCTTCGATATTAATAAAATGTAAATGTTGAAAATCGCCGTGAGCATGGTCTGTGCTCGGAGCACAGGGTGTCTCTAAAGGAACGCTACCGTAAGATCTTGTATTGATTTAGTATTTTAATTCCTGGAGCAAATAGGATTGAATAATTTTTTCAGTTGTAAAATATTTAGAAAGCTACTTCCATACACTTTAATTTAGAATAATAAGTTCTCCATTCATTAAATATAAAACTTTTACGATGGCAGTTCATATTGAATCCTGTCCACGGATTCAGTCAATGAGATGTACCTGAAGTATCAATCATTGGATATTCAGTGGTACAAGGCATGAATGGTTCAATACACATTAAGTCACTTATTGCCAGTAATAAGTCACCTATTACCAGTAATAAGTCCGACCATGTAAACACGACTTATGACTCGCGGACTGGATTAAAAATCAGGTGTGATTTTCAAAGTGTTATAAGTCCTGTGCGGAAGGTTCAATTTCCAAACTGAGGCAGCTGTTTTGTTACGCAATAACATACAGTATTACGTTGAGCGTGTTTATAGTGAGACAGATAATCCGGTATTTTGCGTATATTAGCGTGCAAGTACTGCGAAATCAATTGATATTTCAGTATAATCTTTCCATATACAGCTACCCTAAACACGCTCATAGTGTTTCGGTGTGGCATTATAATACTTATCGGAGTTTTCAGACGATAAGTTCTTTCAGTAGCACCCTATAGATAAAAAGTCATGTTTGGTACCGGGTTTTGAGAGAAAACGAACAATACTAATAAGTTGGTAATGCAAAAATACTAATAACTCGGTAATGCAAAAAATAACGGGTTAACTTTGATCCCTCTGTGTGTATAGGGCCCATTAATATATAGTCCTGGGCCAGAGGTGCAGGGAAATATTGCCATTAACTCCCTATTTTGGTAGTACTGGTTTGTACCTATAAGTCTGTATAATCCTTTCCCTGTAGTGTTTGTGAAAGCCGAAAAGTACATTTAAAGTATGAACATTGTATTTTGATCCCGCTTTATTGTAAGCTGATTTGCAAATTACTTGAAATAAATTTTATCTTACGTATATCAAGAGTTATGTTGTATTATTCTATTATGATTTCTACTCAATCTATTTTCTACCTCGTCAGCAGCTACCTTCGACTATATTTATAAATACATATTTATAAATATGCACGTGACACATGGGCACGACATACCAGCAAGACTAGCAAGCGTGACCAAATCCTCATGACATTGACCATTATACAGAAAAGGATAGGAACTCTTTAGATAAATATCATCAAATTTATTGATGAATTTATGACTGTTTTCACAACAAGAATGTATACTGTGAGCTTTCGGCTTGCGGTCGCTAAGCCTTTTTCAAACTGATGTTATTGATCTTGATGAGTATCACATGGGGGATTCCGAATTTGTAATATATTATCAAAAACAACATTTTGAAAGTATTTGCCGACGGAAAAAATATTTATTGACGGAAACGTTTTCAATAATATCATAAAGTTGAACAAAATAGACAATTTTGTTGCATAGTCTGGTGTTGTTTACCACCTTTGCATTCAAATGTACAGGAAGACCGACCGCTGTGTCGAAGGCCACTTCCAGTACAAACTGTAATGGCAGCGCGGACGTTATCACATGCGATTTATAAATATAGTCGCAGCATACTGATTATGCTGCCTACTCAATTATACTTTCTACCTCGTCGAGGCAAGGAATCCAAGTAAGGATTTTGTGAAAAACTATTGCCAAGTCCATCCGAAAAAAGGTAGTTTTAGAGGGTGTTTTCGTCTTCGTCAAAATCGAGGGTAACTTAAGTGTGAAGCAAAAATAGTAGTATTACTTGAATGTGTATTTTTCTTTAGCATTTTTTTTTCATTTTGTATTACAAAAAAGATCAATATTTTCGAAAAACACTAAAATTTACACATTTACATTCAATGACTTGATCATATCTCCCCCTTTTTAGTAACCTATTTTGCCTCTGTTACACTCCTATTACAACCGAATCTCATTCATTTGAAGCTCATTTGTTTGAATAAATCAAAAGAAATTAGTGCACTTTCAATATCAAAACCGTGTAAGTGCATCGGTGCTATCACACATTACGACCAATTGAACTCAAGTTGACGGTATTTCCAATCCTGCATTACAATGTACAGGTTTAATAGAAATAATTTTCAATATGAAAAATAACCTGATGAATCTTTACCCAGCAAACACAAAAACATTTTAAGAACATTTTAAATAAGTTATATTTTGGCTTTTGGTTTAGGTAAAAACGTTTTAATAACATTAAAATGTCGGGTTATGTAAAGGTCATGATAACGCTTTAAAACGTTTTGTATGAAAACACACTACAACAATATTTTTAAATATTTTCAAAAAATGTTATTGTAAACTATTTTTGCAAACATTTTTGCCAAATATTGTGTCCACACTTAAATATCATTATGTTAAAATATTTGAACCCAGCAAACACAGAAATGTTCTTAAAATGTTTTTTAAAACCTTTCAATAACATTTAAATGTCGGGTTATATAAAGGTCATGAAAACGTTTTTAAAACGTTATTAAAAATATTTTGGGCAAACATTTTTCGCAAAATATTTTTTCAACTCCCAAAGTAACATTCTGTTTAGAATGTTTTGTATCAAGTTTTCAAGAATGTTTTTGGAATGTTATTAAAACGTTTTTATACCCTTTATATAACCCGACATTTAAACGTTTTCTGTAAAATATTTTTGTTTGCTGAGCAGTAGATAATCAAAAAATGTTTTTTAAGGTTATGAAAACGTTTTATACTCTTAATATACCCTTAATATAACCCGACATTTAAACGTTTTCTTACAACCTTTAATAACCTTTTGCGAATGATGTCGAAAACGTTTTGTGTTTGCTGGGTATACACAACGAATTAGTTACATACATCTAGGCCTTTTCTATTCACACATTATCCAATATAATTATTTATTTTCTTCAAAGTTCGTTGCCCCGACCGTTATCTTGAGTAAAAAAGGTGGCAAGCACATTATCAAAACAATAGGTAAATATAACGGGCTACGAACTGTTAACAAATGGAAAACATTGGACAATCTAAAATCTATGTAAGGAAACAAATCATTCGGATTTCAACATTCAACATTCTGATTTCAACTAACATCTCACTAGTCTTCAACAACACGCCAATTGTTTCTGGTAATTGTCTGTTTCTCATCCCTGGTCAGGGTCAATCATTTTGAAACCCTTACTGCATCTGTATATCTGTATTATGGCTTTACCTATATCTTCCACAACTGGAGTGAGTATTTCAAATGGAAGTTAGCCAAATGTCTACTCTATTTGAAACTCATACTCCCTCTCTGGAAGACTTTAGCTAAATCTTCCACTGGGGTAGTGAGGATTTTAAATAGAATAGCCCATTGTTCACATTTGATATCAGTTTGCTTACCGATTCTGCTCAAGTACATGTTCTAACTTCTAACAATGATTTAAATGTATTGCAAGAATTTTAGTTTGATGAACCCCAAAATTACACACCTCAGGAATGTTTGTAAGCAGCCGTAACAGCAATGCCACTTACAAACGGTAACATCTATATTCCTGCGCATTTCTGGGCAATACAGGTGCCCATTTCAAGGCATAAGCCTCTTTCGCATTATATAATTTAATATTTAAACTTCACTCATATTCAATTCATATCAAGCAAACAGCTTAGTGATTCTAGCATCCTGTAAGGTGTTTGGGTAAAAGGTTCATTCAAACAATTACATTTGATTCCGATATTACGTTTTCGAGTTAGGATTATGTTTTATACATTGCTCCATAGGCCAATGTGCTGCAATTTCAACATACAATATACAACATTCAATACAGATTTGACGAGATTTTGCTAAGCGAATGAATCGGCAAGAAATGTTTTGCATACAAACATAATGTAGCCAGAGGTTTCCGATTGTATGAAAGTCTCAACTGTTTGTTAGAAAAGTGGGGGATGAGGCTATGGATCATGAAATGCCCCTTTAGAAAGATACCTTTAACAAAGTTAATAAATGCCACAATTTTGAACATTATGATCGATATAATTGCATATAGATCATTTTTATGTTCTCAATAAACATCACTTGGAGCATCGCTTTTTGTATTTCTTGTTTTTATTTCAAAACTTGACGTATTACTGCCTCATATTAAAGTTGCACTTTTTATCTTCGGCTTTAGCAAAATATCCACAGGATGGCTGTTACACGAATCTTAATGGGTTTGATCCTCACTCTGGCAAACGAGATTGGTGTATTAAAGTAAAGAATGAAATGTATGTAATAAGCTTATCAATAATAATGTAACCTTTCCGTCAGAATTGGGTAAACGATTGGAGAACGAGAAGAGCCCCGGGAAATCCAATGTATTTTCATACACAACATACTAACCATCTTTGATAGAATAAGTTCTGCCGTGAGATTGGGGGCTTAATGTCACAGTCGGCCGTGGGCGGTAGGCCAAGCTGTTATCTTATATAGCCTACTTGACATGGTTCTATGAAGCATTTGCTTAATAAAAATTCCTTTAAAAGGAATAGGGTGGGCAAATGAAAAATTGTCAAGAGAAATGAAAGAATGAGTAAGTCAAGTTCACAATTAAAAACAGGGAAAATATGACACAACATCGATTTCCAATAGGGGAATTACACAAAACGTATAAACAAAGTTAAAAGAGTTTTTAACTTTATACGTTTATACGTTTGTTATTCCCCCATTGGAGGTTGTGTCATATTTTCCCTGATTTTAATCTGATCTATTGCTTATCCTTTGTTCTCTGCTGGTCAGTTGGAACAGATTTTCCCTGTTTTTATATTAACCCTTCACATCATAACACAAGACGTTTTATGTTAACATTTTATATAAAACATGGTTATAAAACTTTTGTAGATAATAGTTATGTAAAACATTTTCGTAATCATACCTTGAGGTGTTTTTTTATCATCAGATAGAAAGACTTCTGCTCATCTTCTCTGGTGAGACAACAGGGCTGGGGTATCTTTACATATCAAAGTTTAAAAATCTATCATATCAATTTCCTCAATATGTTGTATTGCAACTTATGAGGGAAATGTTTGATTTTACAATATTTCGATATTATTTTTAACTTTGTAACTTTATCATGATTAACATAACTGTATTTCAAAGCGTCAAACTATATCATTATTTTGTCCCAACAAAAATAATCCAGGGAATAAAATATTCATTCATATGTTTATTTATTTTATTCAACCTGGGCCATTTCTACTGGTGCACATGCATTTTAATTATACAAGCATCAAAGATTTGAAAAGTAAATAGCCTATGTACACACTGAACACAATGCACATACAAGCTGTATTTAAGTACATGCCAAAGCTGTCAGTATAAAATGATATATATGACCTTCACGATGCTATTAATTTAGCCCAAAGATTAGGAAAACTAGCAAAACTGGTGAACTGGTACTGTTCAAATAAAAACATCTGCAAATCTTGCTGCAATTTCCAAATAGTATTTCTATTACTTAAATAATTATTTTTGTTATTTCTTTTAATACAAACACATTACTGCCTATGACGACTTTATCGTATTACTTACATATCAAAATCAAGTAATAATTACAAAACTCGCCGTAAACTATCACCTCTGTGGGTGTTTGGGATATAACCGGCACGAATATTTTCTCAACACTGCGGCATGTGAAAAAGTAGGTCAATAGTCAGAGAATACAGGGTGGGTGCGGCACGCACCCACCCAAAAAGAAGGTTGTATTTCGATTCAGAAGAAATGGAAGAAGAAAGTCAAAAATGGGGCGAGATGTGCTTGGCAACCTCCTCATGTATACAGGGTGTAACAATAAAATTTGTACAATTTTGAAAATAGAATGAGACAATTATGCCGCCTATTGTTTGGTTTGATATTAATATGTCTATCAAGATAATTTCTTCAGCCAACAGATAAGCTTTGTTTCAATAAAATCGTAGGTTTACAAGTGAAGATATAGCCAATTATGTAAGCTAGTCTTAAAACCGCTTGGGCCACTTTTGTCTAAATGTTACAGAAGTGACTGAATAGAGTTAAACCAGTTGGACGGTGCTCTTATGATAGGTCAACTTAAACAATGGGGTATTCGAAGTGGTAGAAATGATTACATAATAGAATATCTCCTTGAGTTTTTGAAAGTCACAACTAAGCACTGACATAACAACTTCATTTACTAGAAATCGTGGCTGCAGCTCAACACCTTCAACCCCAATTCACGTTGGAAGAGCGTATTTTTATAGTTGTGACATTCGGTAGCACATGGAGTCAAGCAGAAACCATCAGATTGTTTATAGCTCATTTGCCAAACTCTTCATTCAAGGCATACAATTACATATAACTATGAGAAGTATATAAAATTTGTTGACAGAAATGCTGGCAATAGTGGTCGCCCCAGAACAGCTGGAAGCCCAGCTGAACTTAATTTAAAATTTTTATTGTTTTGTACTTATGGATTTTACCAATGATATCTCAGGGATATGAGAAATTACTTTATTTATAAGATAATTCGGAAGAGATTTCATGACTTCATTTATAGATTTTAAAGAAATATCATATTATTATTAAGTTCATGTTAATTATATGACGAAACACCACTTATAATTCTTTTGTGTCAGTTCTTTGATGTTCAATGCACGATAAGCACAATCAACGCGGTTCAAACTTGATATACGCTAACATGGCAAAAGTGGCCCAACACGTTTTCTGGACGATTTAATTAATCGGACATAACTTTTGAACCCAAGCTAGTAAAGAAACCAACTAAACGTCTTCTTTTAGCCAAGATATCACTAATTTTATTGCATATCACATTTGTGCCGTAACTCCTTTAGTTTTTTCCTGAGAAGTCAAAATGCAATTGTACAAATTTTATTGTTACACCCTGTATATATATATTTATAACAAAGTTTATCATAATATAAAGGTTCATTGACTTGAAAGACATTTTGACATTCAGACGAGTTGATACGGGTCTAGCTCTGTTTGCCTCCCCATATTTAAAACCAAAATTAGCATAAGTGGTCATTGACAAGACCGAAAGACATTTCGACATTCGGTCGACTTGACATAGATCGGACAGGGATTGGCATTTTTAAAACAAATCAGGTACAGTACACAAAACATGGAGGGAGGGATGCCATTAAAAATAATTTTCTTCTCTCAGAAGTTTCGAAGTTTTTTGTACCTATTTTAAATAGCTGATATGTCAAATAATTGTCTGATTTTCTTCCAAATTAAAGCGATCGCCACCCAATACACGTATGGGTATTGGCCTTGTTGTACGACATTGAAAAACAGCGCGGATAGTACTTTATTATATGTGTGACATTTATATCTTTCACTAAATGACCTATGTTAATAACACATATCTCTCACCGAATTCTCCATTTAGACAAATTATAATTGCTGATTGACCCATATTTTTGGTAACATCTATAAACCGAACGAGCTCCTTTTCAACATGATTTTAAAGCTTTGAGACACAACTCGTGCTTGCCTTTATTTACTTGTCAGATCGAACTAAGCGGAAGCAACCTACTGCAACGAAATCTTATATAGCCTATAAAATAACTCGGTTTCTGATTGTGCATTTCCTGAGTGTAGCTTGTACGTTCTTCTAAAATGTTTTTAACGTTCAAGATAATAGCCTTCTTGGGAAGCCCACGTGACATTACCAAGCTCGACGCGAAGTTAACGGAAACATGATATATTGATCTGCAATTTTATCTTGACATAATTTTGCAAATAAAATCTAGTTTGATCTTAATACTGTCGCTTATAAGGTATATCCTCAGGTAATATTTGACCCAGTAATGTCAGAGAGGAAAAATGTCAGTTAACGTCTCACTTTTCTGATAAATGATACTTCGATTCAACACGATAAGCACTAGCAAATAGCCCAAATTGAACCTCTGAATAGCTCCTGTAGTTTGAAGGAATAATTAAAGGTGGGTGAACTCTATTGGTTTAGGATGTGGATTGTCTTCAAACTTATGTAAGGAGAACAATTTTCAGGCGTAAATGAGATTCATTAGCACAAGAAATAGAACATTTGCAGCTTATATGTGATTAATTAGCACAATTATCATACCCTTTACGCATTCATGTAAACAAACGAGAACCTTTACAGCGTAAATGTGATTAATGAGCACAATTTAGCAAGCCAATAATGTTGGTACGCGCAAATTTTATTGTGCATGTGGTCCCGATCATAGTAAACAGCATAACAAGGACAAGTATGGAGTACTAACCTTCTTTTTAATATGTTTCTTTCGAATATATTTCATGTCAAATATTTGTATGTTTTATAAAGTGTGCACGTAGCATGTATAACGCTAACATTTCATTATAGAGCAGTATCAGTAAGCTGTTACAAACTACGCTTACATAATGTTCGTACATGACCCAATTTCATCGATGTGAAATTCGTTGTACCTACCCACAAACTTTGCATATGGGCGTGAGAAACTTCGATAGTGTGGTAACCACAAATCCACGGGGTTTTCACGATTTTTCGGAAACACATCGATTTCGAACGTCAAATTTCAGGATGGTAATGACAAAAACAAGGTCCATCGCACGATACCATAATCTTATCAACGACGTGGTGAACCGGGGATAAGTATGTCGATCGTGTCAATGACCTTTATATCATATGTTTTGCCTGGTCAGCAGCTGCTTGACTCACTCGAACCATCTTCTTCTGTTTTTTCTTTTCCCTTATTGAGTCTGGATCCAGATAGATGACTGTAATAGGTCCAATAGCTGGCTGTTTGGGAGCATGCGCATAACATGCTCAAACGCTACCAGTGGTGTAACTAGGGGAAAGGGAGGGCACGTGCCCTGGTTAAAGTCTTTGGGGGCGCCAAACCAAAAAATCCAAATTTTTGGGCGCTTCGATATTCAGACGATAAATCTTTGGATACCGGGGTAGAAAATGATGAATATCTCCCGTAATTTTTGGTTTATAAAGAAGCCAATTTCAAGGTTTGCACTTGAATATATTTGTTGAAAATTCCCGGGCGACAAAATTTTCTAGTGCAATGACGTCCCATAATACAATGATGGCTGGGGACATTTGAGCACAAATAACCATGACGTCATTGTACTAAACAATTTCGGCGTGGGAATTTTGAATATCGCGTGTTGAGAGACGACTGTTTTTATTCCTTTTTTATGGTTAATATGAGTTGGTTTTAAATAAAAACATGTGATCCGTGCTTGGTAATTATTATTCTATAAACATATAAGGCATAATGTCGTGATTACCGGAGACTTCCTTTAATATTAATAAAATGTAAATGTTGAAAATCGCCGTGAGCATGGTCTGTGCTCGGAGCGCAGAGTGTCTCTAAAGGAACGCTACCGTAAAATCTTGTATTGATTTAGTATTTTAATTCCTGAAGCAAATAAGATTGAATAATTTATTCAGTTGTAAAATATTTAGAAAGCTACTTCCATACACTTTAATTTAGAATAATAAGTTCTCCATTCATTAAATATAAGACTTTTACGATGGCAGTTCATATTGAATCCTGTCCACGGATTCAATACAGTAATCAATGAGATGTACCTGAAGTAT